>NW_025745304.1:132500-185000 GCF_021184085.1 Oncorhynchus gorbuscha | reverse complement strand
AGAGAGAAGCAGTATGACTTGTCACTAGTTGTAAACGATGAGAGAGAAGCAGTATGACTTGTCACTAGTTGTAAACGATGAGAGAGAAGCAGTATGACTTGTCACTAGTTGTAAACGATGAGAGAGAAGCAGTATGACTTGTCACTAGTTGTAAATGATGAGAGAGAAGCAGTATGACTTGTCACTAGTTGTAAACGATGAGAGAGAGAGAGAAGCAGTATGACTTGTCACTAGTTGTAAACGATGAGAGAGAAGCAGTATGACTTGTCACTAGTTGTAAACGATGAGAGAGAAGCAGTATGACTTGTCACTAGTTGTAAACGATGAGAGAGAAGCAGTATGACTTGTCACTAGTTGTAAACGATGAGAGAGAAGCAGTATGACTTGTCACTAGTTGTAAACGATGAGAGAGAAGCAGTATGACTTGTCACTAGTTGTAAACGATGAGAGAGAAGCAGTATGACTTGTCACTAGTTGATGAGAGAGAAGCAGTATGACTTGTCACTAGTTGTAAACGATGAGAGAGAAGCAGTATGACTTGTCACTAGTCGTAAACGATGAGAGAGAAGCAGTATGACTTGTCACTAGTTGTAAACGATGAGAGAGAAGCAGTATGACTTGTCACTAGTTGTAAACGATGAGAGAGAAGCAGTATGACTTGTCACTAGTTGAGAGAGAGAGAAGCAGTATGACTTGTCACTAGTTGTAAACAATGAGAGAGAAGCAGTATGACTTGTCACTAGTTGTAAACAATGAGAGAGAAGCAGTATGACTTGTCACTAGTTGTAAACAATGAGAGAGAAGCAGTATGACTTGTCACTAGTTGTAAACGATGAGAGAGAAGCAGTATGACTTGTCACTAGTTGTAAACGATGAGAGAGAAGCAGTATGACTAGCCACTAGTTGTAAATGATGAGAGAGAAGCAGTATGACTTGTCACTAGTTGTAAACGATGAGAGAGAGAGAGAAGCAGTATGACTTGTCACTAGTTGTAAACGATGAGAGAGAAGCAGTATGACTTGTCACTAGTTGTAAATGATGAGAGAGAAGCAGTATGACTTGTCACTAGTTGTAAACGATGAGAGAGAAGCAGTATGACTTGTCACTAGTTGTAAACGATGAGAGAGAAGCAGTATGACTTGTCACTAGTTGTAAACGATGAGAGAGAAGCAGTATGACTTGTCACTAGTTGTAAACGATGAGAGAGAAGCAGTATGACTTGTCACTAGTTGTAAACGATGAGAGAGAAGCAGTATGACTTGTCACTAGTTGTAAACGATGAGAGAGAAGCAGTATGACTTGTCACTAGTCGTAAACGATGAGAGAGAAGCAGTATGACTTGTCACTAGTTGTAAACGATGAGAGAGAAGCAGTATGACTTGTCACTAGTTGTAAACGATGAGAGAGAAGCAGTATGACTTGCCACTAGTTGTAAACTTGACTAGTTGAGAGAGAAGCAGTATGACTTGTCACTAGTTGAGAGAGAAGCAGTATGACTTGTCACTAGTTGAGAGAGAGAAGCAGTATGACTTGTCACTAGTTGAGAGAGAAGCAGTATGACTTGCCACTAGTTGTAAACGATGAGAGAGAAGCAGTATGACTTGTCACTAGTTGTAAACGATGAGAGAGAAGCAGTATGACTTGTCACTAGTTGAGAGAGAGAAGCAGTATGACTTGTCACTAGTTGTAAACGATGAGAGAGAAGCAGTATGACTTGCCACTAGTTGTAAACGATGAGAGAGAAGCAGTATGACTTGTCACTAGTTGAGAGAGAGAGAAGCAGTATGACCTTTCACTAGTTGTAAACGATGAGAGAGAAGCAGTATGACTTGTCACTAGTTGTAAACGATGAGAGAGAAGCAGTATGACTTGCCACTAGTTGAGAGAGAAGCAGTATGACTTGCCACTAGTTGAGAGAGAGAAGCAGTATGACTTGTCACTAGTTGTAAACGATGAGAGAGAAGCAGTATGACTTGTCACTAGTTGTAAACGATGAGAGAGAAGTAGTATGACTTGTCACTAGTTGTAAACAATGAGAGAGAAGCAGTATGACTTGCCACTAGTTGTAAACAATGAGAGAGAAGCAGTATGACTAGCCACTAGTTGTAAACGATGAGAGAGAAGCAGTATGACTTGTCACTAGTTGTAAACGATGAAAGAGAAGCAGTATGACTTGTCACTAGTTGTAAACAATGAGAGAGAGAGAGAAGCAGTATGACTTGTCACTAGTTGTAAACGATGAGAGAGAAGCAGTATGACTTGTCACTAGTTGTAAACGATGAGAGAGAAGCAGTATGACTTGTCACTAGTTGAGAGAGAGAAGCAGTATGACTTGTCACTAGTTGAGAGAGAGAAGCAGTATGACTTGTCACTAGTTGAGAGAGAAGCAGTATGACTTGCCACTAGTTGTAAACGATGAGAGAGAAGCAGTATGACTTGTCACTAGTTGTAAACGATGAGAGAGAAGCAGTATGACTTGTCACTAGTTGTAAACAATGAGAGAGAAGCAGTATGACTTGTCACTAGTTGTAAATGATGAGAGAGAAGCAGTATGACTTGTCACTAGTTGTAAATGATGAGACTTGCCACTAGTTGTAAACGATGAGAGAGAAGCAGTATGACTTGTCACTAGTTGTAAACGATGAGAGAGAAGCAGTATGACTTGTCACTAGTTGAGAGAGAGAAGCAGTATGACTTGTCCTAGTTGTAAACGATGAGAGAGAAGCAGTATGACTTGCCACTAGTTGTAAACGATGAGAGAGAAGCAGTATGACTTGTCACTAGTTGAGAGAGAGAAAGCAGTATGACCTTTCACTAGTTGAAACGATGAGAGAGAAGCAGTATGACTTGTCACTAGTTGTAAACGATGAGAGAGAAGCAGTATGACTTGTCACTAGTTGAGAGAAAGCAGTATGACTTGACTAGTTGAGAGAGAGCAGTATGACTTGTCACTAGTTGTAAACGATGAGAGAGAAGCAGTATGAGTAGCCACTAGTTGTAAACGATGAGAGAGAAGCAGTATGACTTGTCACTAGTTGTAAACGATGAGAGAGAAGTAGTATGACTTGTCACTAGTTGTAAACAATGAGAGAGAAGCAGTATGACTTGCCACTAGTTGTAAACAATGAGAGAGAAGCAGTATGACTAGCCACTAGTTGTAAACGATGAGAGAGAAGCAGTATGACTTGTCACTAGTTGAGAGAGAGAAGCAGTATGACTTGTCACTAGTTGTAAACAATGAGAGAGAAGCAGTATGACTTGCCACTAGTTGTAAACGATGAGAGAGAAGCAGTATGACTTGTCACTAGTTGAGAGAGAGAGAAGCAGTATGACCTTTCACTAGTTGTAAACAATGAGAGAGAAGCAGTATGACTTGTCACTAGTTGTAAATGATGAGAGAGAAGCAGTATGACTTGTCACTAGTTGTAAATGATGAGAGAGAAGCAGTATGACTTGCCACTAGTTGTAAACGATGAGAGAGAAGCAGTATGACTTGTCACTAGTTGTAAACGATGAGAGAGAAGCAGTATGACTTGTCACTAGTTGAGAGAGAGAAGCAGTATGACTTGTCACTAGTTGTAAACGATGAGAGAGAAGCAGTATGACTTGCCACTAGTTGTAAACGATGAGAGAGAAGCAGTATGACTTGTCACTAGTTGAGAGAGAAGAAGCAGTATGACCTTTCACTAGTTGTAAACGATGAGAGAGAAGCAGTATGACTTGTCACTAGTTGTAAACGATGAGAGAGAAGCAGTATGACTTGTCACTAGTTGAGAAAAGCAGTATGACTTGACTAGTTGAGAGAGAAGCAGTATGACTTGTCACTAGTTGTAAACGATGAGAGAGAAGCAGTATGAGTAGCCACTAGTTGTAAACGATGAGAGAGAAGCAGTATGACTTGTCACTAGTTGTAAACGATGAGAGAGAAGTAGTATGACTTGTCACTAGTTGTAAACAATGAGAGAGAAGCAGTATGACTTGCCATTAGTTGTAAACAATGAGAGAGAAGCAGTATGACTAGCCACTAGTTGTAAACGATGAGAGAGAAGCAGTATGACTTGTCACTAGTTGAGAGAGAGAAGCAGTATGACTTGTCACTAGTTGTAAACAATGAGAGAGAAGCAGTATGACTTGCCACTAGTTGTAAACGATGAGAGAGAAGCAGTATGACTTGTCACTAGTTGAGAGAGAGAGTAGCAGTATGACTTGTCACTAGTTGTAAACGATGAGAGAGAAGCAGTATGACTTGTCACTAGTTGTAAACGATGAGAGAGAAGCAGTATGACTTGTCACTAGTTGAGAGAGAGAGAAGCAGTATGACCTTTCACTAGTTGTAAACGATGAGAGAGAAGCAGTATGACTTGTCACTAGTTGTAAATGATGAGAGAGAAGCAGTATGACTAGCCACTAGTTGTAAATGATGAGAGAGAAGCAGTATGACTTGTCACTAGTTGTAAACAATGAGAGAGAAGCAGTATGACTTGCCACTAGTTGTAAACGATGAGAGAGAAGCAGTATGACTTGTCACTAGTTGAGAGAGAGAGAAGCAGTATGACCTTTCACTAGTTGTAAACGATGAGAGAGAAGCAGTATGACTTGTCACTAGTTGTAAACGATGAGAGAGAAGCAGTATGACTTGTCACTAGTTGAGAGAGAGAGAAGCAGTATGACCTTTCACTAGTTGTAAACGATGAGAGAGAAGCAGTATGACTTGTCACTAGTTGTAAATGATGAGAGAGAAGCAGTATGACTTGTCACTAGTTGTAAATGATGAGAGAGAAGCAGTATGACTTGTCACTAGTTGTAAATGATGAGAGAGAAGCAGTATGACTAGCCACTAGTTGTAAATGATGAGAGAGAAGCAGTATGACTTGTCACTAATTGTAAACGATGAGAGAGAAGCAGTATGACTAGCCACTAGTTGTAAACGATGAGAGAGAAGCAGTATGACTTGTCACTAGTTGTAAACGATGAGAGAGAGAAGCAGTATGACTTGCCACTAGTTGAGAGAGAGAAGCAGTATGACTTGCCACTAGTTGAGAAAAGCAGTATGACTTGCCACTAGTTGAGAGAGAGAGCAGTATGACTTGCCACTAGTTGAGAGCGACAGTATGACTTGCCACTAGTTGAGAGCGAGAAGCAGTATGACTTGTCACTAGTTGAGAGAGAAGCAGTATGACTTGTCACTAGTTGAGAGCGAGAAGCAGTATGACTTGTCACTAGTTGACAGAGAAGCAGTATGACTTGTCACTAGTTGAGAGAGAGAGAAGCAGTATGACCTTTCACTAGTTGTAAACGATGAGAGAGAAGCAGTATGACTTGTCACTAGTTGTAAACGATGAGAGAGAAGCAGTATGACTTGTCACTAGTTGTAAATGATGAGAGAGAAGCAGTATGACTAGCCACTAGTTGTAAATGATGAGAGAGAAGCAGTATGACTTGTCACTAGTTGAGAGAGAGAAGCAGTATGACTTGTCACTAATTGTAAACGATGAGAGAGAAGCAGTATGACTAGCCACTAGTTGTAAATGATGAGAGAGAAGCAGTATGACTAGCCACTAGTTGTAAACGATGAGAGAGAGAGAGAAGCAGTATGACTTGTCACTAGTTGAGAGAGAGAAGCAGTATGACTTGTCACTAGTTGAGAGAAGCAGTATGACTTGTCACTAGTTGAGAGAAGCAGTATGACTTGTCACTAGTTGTAAACAATGAGAGAGAAGCAGTATGACTAGCCACTAGTTGTAAACGATGAGAGAGAAGCAGTATGACTTGTCACTAGTTGAGAGAGAGAAGCAGTATGACTTGTCACTAGTTGTAAACAATGAGAGAGAAGCAGTATGACTTGCCACTAGTTGTAAACGATGAGAGAGAAGCAGTATGACTTGTCACTAGTTGAGAGAGAGAGAAGCAGTATGACCTTTCACTAGTTGTAAACAATGAGAGAGAAGCAGTATGACTTGTCACTAGTTGTAAATGATGAGAGAGAAGCAGTATGACTTGTCACTAGTTGTAAATGATGAGAGAGAAGCAGTATGACTTGCCACTAGTTGTAAACGATGAGAGAGAAGCAGTATGACTTGTCACTAGTTGTAAACGATGAGAGAGAAGCAGTATGACTTGTCACTAGTTGAGAGAGAGAAGCAGTATGACTTGTCACTAGTTGTAAACGATGAGAGAGAAGCAGTATGACTTGCCACTAGTTGTAAACGATGAGAGAGAAGCAGTATGACTTGTCACTAGTTGAGAGAGAAGCAGTATGACCTTTCACTAGTTGTAAACGATGAGAGAGAAGCAGTATGACTTGTCACTAGTTGTAAACGATGAGAGAGAAGCAGTATGACTTGTCACTAGTTGAGAGAGAAGCAGTATGACTTGCCACTAGTTGAGAGAGAAGCAGTATGACTTGTCACTAGTTGTAAACGATGAGAGAGAAGCAGTATGAGTAGCCACTAGTTGTAAACGATGAGAGAGAAGCAGTATGACTTGTCACTAGTTGTAAACGATGAGAGAGAAGTAGTATGACTTGTCACTAGTTGTAAACAATGAGAGAGAAGCAGTATGACTAGCCACTAGTTGTAAACGATGAGAGAGAAGCAGTATGACTTGTCACTAGTTGAGAGAGAGAAGCAGTATGACTTGTCACTAGTTGTAAACAATGAGAGAGAAGCAGTATGACTTGCCACTAGTTGTAAACGATGAGAGAGAAGCAGTATGACTTGTCACTAGTTGAGAGAGAGAGAAGCAGTATGACCTTTCACTAGTTGTAAACGATGAGAGAGAAGCAGTATGACTTGTCACTAGTTGTAAACGATGAGAGAGAAGCAGTATGACTTGTCACTAGTTGAGAGAGAGAGAAGCAGTATGACCTTTCACTAGTTGTAAACGATGAGAGAGAAGCAGTATGACTTGTCACTAGTTGTAAATGATGAGAGAGAAGCAGTATGACTTGTCACTAGTTGTAAATGATGAGAGAGAAGCAGTATGACTTGTCACTAGTTGTAAATGATGAGAGAGAAGCAGTATGACTAGCCACTAGTTGTAAATGATGAGAGAGAAGCAGTATGACTTGTCACTAATTGTAAACGATGAGAGAGAAGCAGTATGACTAGCCACTAGTTGTAAACGATGAGAGAGAAGCAGTATGACTAGCCACTAGTTGAGAGAGAGAAGCAGTATGACTTGCCACTAGTTGAGAGCGAGAAGCAGTATGACTTGCCACTAGTTGAGAGAGAGAAGCAGTATGACTTGCCACTAGTTGAGAGCGAGAAGCAGTATGACTTGCCACTAGTTGAGAGCGAGAAGCAGTATGACTTGTCACTAGTTGAGAGAGAAGCAGTATGACTTGTCACTAGTTGAGAGCGAGAAGCAGTATGACTTGTCACTAGTTGAGAGAGAAGCAGTATGACTTGTCACTAGTTGAGAGAGAGAGAAGCAGTATGACCTTTCACTAGTTGTAAACGATGAGAGAGAAGCAGTATGACTTGTCACTAGTTGTAAACGATGAGAGAGAAGCAGTATGACTTGTCACTAGTTGTAAATGATGAGAGAGAAGCAGTATGACTAGCCACTAGTTGTAAATGATGAGAGAGAAGCAGTATGACTTGTCACTAGTTGAGAGAGAGAAGCAGTATGACTTGTCACTAATTGTAAACGATGAGAGAGAAGCAGTATGACTAGCCACTAGTTGTAAATGATGAGAGAGAAGCAGTATGACTAGCCACTAGTTGTAAACGATGAGAGAGAGAGAGAAGCAGTATGACTTGTCACTAGTTGAGAGAGAGAAGCAGTATGACTTGTCACTAGTTGAGAGAAGCAGTATGACTTGTCACTAGTTGAGAGAAGCAGTATGACTTGTCACTAGTTGTAAACGATGAGAGAGAGTAGCAGTATGACTTGTCACTAGTTGTAAACAATGAGAGAGAAGCAGTATGACTTGTCACTAGTTGTAAACGATGAGAGAGAGTAGCAGTATGACTAGCCACTAGTTGTAAACGATGAGAGGCTGTATGCTCCTTCCTGTGTTCTCTCTCTCACTGTGTGTTATTCTGACCACCAGGGACAGGCCTCTGCAAAACGACAAGGAAAATTTAAAAAGGTACTGATGACCTAGAATTCACTCTGTCAAATCCTCAAAAGGAAAATGGTGTTTTATGTTGTGAATCACTGTGGGGAAGAATGAAGATATTTGTCCCAACATGTAAATATATTTCTCCTGGCAAAGTTAGACAAGGTTAATTTCCTCTGGTGGTCAATATAGCAGCACAGGTGTGTTCTGTCACCATGACAACGCATTCTAACTGACAAGGGATTGGACAGACAGCAGGGGGGGGGAGTGTTGTAGAGGCTTATGGGTAATGTAGTCCTAGAGGGTGTCAGTGGGTTAACCAGTGGTTTTATCTTTCTCATCAAGGACATTGTGCCAGTGGTCTATCACCTGATCCCTGCACCCAACAAGACCAAGAACGGAGCGAAGGAGGGAGCGAAGGAGGGAGCGAAGGAGGGAAGGAGGGAGCGAAGGAGGGGCGAAGGAGGGAGCGAAGGAGGGAGCGAAGGAGGGAGCGAAGGAGGGAGCGAAGGAGGGGGCGAAGGAGGGGGGGCGAAGGAGGGAGCGAAGGGTTTGGGCGAAGGAGGGGTCTCTCTACCTGCGAAGGAGAAGGAGGGTTTGGGTCTCTACCTGCGAAGGAGGGAGCGAAGGAGAAGGATGTGAAGGAGGAGTTTGAAGAGGCTCTCAGAGACCTGAAGATACAGTGGATGACCAAGTCAGTCTCTTTCTGTCTGTTTGGGTCTCTCTACCTGCTGTCAGTCTGTCTGTTTGGGTCTCTAGCTGTCTCTGTCTGTTTGGGTCTCTACCTGCTGTCAGTCAGTCTGTCTGTTTGGGTCTCTACCTGCTGTCAGTCTGTCTGTTTGGGTCTCTACCTGCTGTCAGTCTGTCTGTTTGGGTCTCTACCTGCTGTCAGTCTGTCTGTTTGGGTCTCTACCTGCTGTCAGTCTGTCTGTTTGGGTCTCTACCTGCTGTCAGTCAGTCTGTCTGTTTGGGTCTCTCTACCTGCTGTCAGTCTGTCTGTCTCTCTACCTGCTGTCAGTCAGTCTGTGTCTGTTTTTGGGTCTCTCTACCTGCTGTCAGTCAGTCTGTCTGTTTGGGTCTCTCTACCTGCTGTCAGTCTCTCTGTCTGTTTGGGTCTCTACCTGCTGTCAGTCTCTCTGTCTGTTTGGGTCTCTCTACCTGCTGTCAGTCTGTCTGTTTGGGTCTCTACCTGCTGTCAGTCTGTCTGTTTGGGTCTCTCTACCTGCTGTCAGTCTGTCTGTTTGGGTCTCTACCTGCTGTCAGTCTGTCTGTTTGGGTCTCTCTACCTGCTGTCAGTCTGTCTGTTTGGGTCTCTCTACCTGCTGTCAGTCTCTCTCTGTCTGTTTGGGTCTCTACCTGCTGTCAGTCAGTCTGTCTGTTTGGGTCTCTCTACCTGCTGTCTGTCTCTCTCTGTCTCTGTCTCTCTCTCTTCCTCCCTTACCTCTCTCTTCCTCCCTTACCTCTCTCTTTACCTCCCTCCCTTACTGTCTCTTCCTCCCTTACCTCTCTCTCTCTTCCTCCCTTACCTCTCTCTCTCTTCCTCCCTTACCTCTCTCTCTCTCTTCCTCCCTTACCTCTCTCTCTCTCTTCCTCCCTTACCTCTCTCTCTCTCTTCCTCCCTTACCTCTCGCTCTCTCTCTCTTCCTCCCTTACCTCTCGCTCTCTCTCTCTTCCTCCCTTACCTCTCGCTCTTCCTCCCTTACCCCCCCCCCCACTTCCAGGTTAGACACCAGCTCCCTGTATGATGACCTGAAGGAGAACTTCTCTTCCTACCTGCCACTACATGTTCAGAGGCTGCACCAGCTCGACTCTGAGAAGGTACACACACTATCTGCTGTTGATTAATCGTGTCTAACCTTGATCTCTCTCGCTCTCTCTCTGCTGTTGATTAATCGTGTCTAACCCTGATCTCTCTCTCTTTCTGCTGTTGATTAGTCGCTCTGCTGTTGATTGGTCGTGTCTAACCCTGATCTCTCTCTCTCTGCTGTTGATTGGTCGCGTCTAACCCTGATCTCTCTCTCTTTGCTGTTGATTAGTCGCGTCTAACCCTGATCTCTCTCTGCTGTTGATTAGTCGCGTCTCCCTGATCTCTCTCTGCTGTTGATTAGTCGCGTCTAACCCTGATCTCTCTCTGCTGTTGATTAGTCTGTCTGTCTGCTTTGATTGGTCGCGTCTAACCCTGATCTCTCTCTCTTTGCTGTTGATTAGTCGCGTCTAACCCTGATCTCTCTCTGCTGTTGATTAGTCGTGTCTAACCCTGATCTCTCTCTCTCTCACTTTGCTGTTGATTAGTCACGTCTAACCCTGATCTCTCTCTCTCTCTGCTGTTGATTAGTCGCGTCTAACCCTGATCTCTCTCTGCTGTTGATTAGTCGTGTCTAACCCTGATCTTTCTCTCTCTCACTTTGCTGTTGATTAGTCACGTCTAACCCTGATCTCTCTCTCTCTCTGCTGTTGATTAGTCGCGTCTAACCCTGATCTCTCTCTCTCTCTGCTGTTGATTAGTCGCGTCTAACCCTGATCTCTCTCTCTCTTTGCTGTGATTGGTCGCGTGATCTGTGTTGATTGGTCGCGTCTAACCCTCTCTCTCTCTCTGCTGTTGATTGGTCGCGTCTAACCCTGATCTCTCTCTGCTGTTGATTAGTCGCTCTAACCCTGATCTCTCTCTGCTGTTGATTGGTCGCGTCTAACCCTGATCTCTCTCTGCTGTTGATTAGTCGCGTCTAACCCTGATCTTTCTCTCTGCTGTTGATTAGTCTGTCTAACCCTGATCTCTCTCTCTCTGCTGTTGATTAGTCGCGTCTAACCCTGATCTCTCTCTCTCTGCTGATGATTGGTCGTCTAACCCTGATCTCTCTCTCTCTCTGCTGTTGATTGGTCGCGTCTAACCCTGATCTCTCTCTGCTGTTGATTGGTCGCGTCTCTAACCCTGATCTCTCTCTCTCTCTGCTGTTGATTGGTCGCGTCTAACCCTGATCTCTCTCTCTGCTGTTGATTGGTCGCGTCTAACCCTGATCTCTCTCTCTCTCTGTGCTGTTGATTGGTCGCGTCTAACCCTGATCTCTCTCTCTCTCTCTGCTGTTGATTGGTCGCGTCTAACCCTCATCTCTCTCTGCTGTTGATTGGTCGCGTCTAACCCTGATCTCTCTCTGCTGTTGATTGGTCGCGTCTAACCCTGATCTCTCTTTCTCTGCTGTTGATTGGTCGTGTCTAACCCTGATCTCTCTTTCTCTGCTGTTGATTGGTCGCGTCTAACCCTGATCTCTCTTTCTCTGCTGTTGATTGGTCGTGTCTAACCCTGATCTCTCTCTCTCTATCTCTGCTGTTGATTAGTCGCGTCTAACCCTAATCTCTCTCTCTCTGCTGTTGATTGGTCGCGTCTAACCCTAATCTCTCTCTCTCTGCTGTTGATTGGTCGCGTCTAACCCTGATCTCTCTCTCTGCTGTTTATTGGTCGCGTCTAACCCTGATCTCTCGCTGTTGATTGGTCGTCTCTCTTTCTCTCTGCTGTTGATTGGTCGCGTCTAACCCAGATCTCTCTTTCTCTGCTGTTGATTGGTCGCGTCTAACCCTGATCTTTCTCTCTCTGCTGTTGATTGGTCGCGTCTAACCCTGATCTCTCTCTCTCTCTGCTGTTGATTAGTCGCGTCTAACCCTGATCTCTCTCTCTCTCTGCTGTTGATTAGTCGCGTCTAACCCTGATCTCTCTCTCTCTTTGCTGATGATTGGTCGCGTCTAACCCTGATCTCTCTCTCTCTCTCTGCTGTTGATTGGTCGCGTCTAACCCTGATCTCTCTCTGCTGTTGATTGGTCGCGTCTAACCCTGATCTCTCTCTCTCTCTGCTGTTGATTGGTCGCATCTAACCCTGATCTCTCTCTCTCTGCTGTTGATTGGTCGCGTCTAACCCTTATCTCTCTCTCTGCTGTTGATTGGTCGCGTCTAACCCTGATCTCTCTCTGCTGTTGATTGGTCGCGTCTAACCCTGATCTCTCTTTCTCTGCTGTTGATTGGTCGTGTCTAACCCTGATCTCTCTTTCTCTGCTGTTGATTGGTCGCGTCTAACCCTGATCTCTCTCTCTCTCTCTCTCTGCTGTTGATTAGTCGCGTCTAACCCTGATCTCTCTTTCTCTGCTGTTGATTGGTCGCGTCTAACCCAGATCTCTCTCTCTCTCTTGGTCGCGTCTAACCCTGATCTCTCTCTGCTGTTGATTGGTCGCGTCTAACCCAGATCTCTCTTTCTCTGCTGTTGATTGGTCGCGTCTAACCCTGATCTCTCTCTCTCTCTGCTGTTGATTGGTCGCGTCTAACCCTGATCTCTCTCTCTCTGCTGTTGATTGGTCGCGTCTAACCCTGATCTCTCTCTCTCTCTGCTGTTGATTGGTCGCGTCTAACCCTGATCTCTCTCTCTCTGCTGTTGATTGGTCGCGTCTAACCCTGATCTCTCTTTCTCTGCTGTTGATTGGTCGTGTCTAACCCTGATCTCTCTCTCTCTCTCTCTCTCTCTGCTGTTGATTAGTCGCGTCTAACCCTGATCTCTCTTTCTCTGCTGTTGATTGGTCGCGTCTAACCCAGATCTCTCTCTCTCTCTCTGTTGATTGGTCTCTAACCCTGATCTCTCTCTCTCTGCTGTTGATTGGTCGCGTCTAACCCTGATCTCTCTTTCTCTGCTGTTGATTGGTCGCGTCTAACCCTGATCTCTCTCTCTCTGCTGTTGATTGGTCGCGTCTAACCCTGATCTCTCTCTCTCTGCTGTTGATTGGTTGCGTCTAACCCTGATCTCTCTCTTTCTCTGCTGTTGATTATTCGCGTCTAACCCTGATCTCTCTCTGCTGTTGATTGGTCGCGTCTAACCCTGATCTCTCTCTCTCTGCTGTTGATTGGTCGCGTCTAACCCTGATCTCTGTTGATTGGTCGCGTCTACCCTGATCTCTCTCTCTCTCTCTGCTGTTGATTGGTCGCATCTAACCCTGATCTCTCTCTGCTGTTTATTGGTCGCGTCTAACCCTGATCTCTCGCTCTCTCTCTTTCTCTGCTGTTGATTGGTCGCGTCTAACCCAGATCTCTCTTTCTCTGCTGTTGATTGGTCGCGTCTAACCCAGATCTCTCTTTCTCTGCTGTTGATTGGTCGCGTCTAACCCTGATCTCTCTCTCTCTCTCTCTGCTGTTGATTGGTCGCGTCTAACCCTGATCTCTCTCTCTCTCTCTCTGCTGTTGATTAGTCGCGTCTAACCCTGATCTCTCTCTCTCTGCTGATGATTGGTCGCGTCTAACCCTGATCTCTCTCTCTCTCTCTCTCTGCTGTTGATTGGTCGCGTCTAACCCTGATCTCTCTCTGCTGTTGATTGGTCGCGTCTAACCCTGATCTCTCTCTCTCTCTCTGCTGTTGATTGGTCGCGTCTAACCCTGATCTCTCTCTCTCTCTGCTGTTGATTGGTCGCGTCTAACCCTTATCTCTCTCTGCTGTTGATTGGTCGCGTCTAACCCTGATCTCTCTCTGCTGTTGATTGGTCGCGTCTAACCCTGATCTCTCTTTCTCTGCTGTTGATTGGTCGTGTCTAACCCTGATCTCTCTTTCTGCTGTTGATTGGTCGCGTCTAACCCTGATCTCTCTCTCTCTCTGCTGTTGATTGGTCGCGTCTAACCCTGATCTCTCTTTCTCTGCTGTTGATTGGTCGCGTCTAACCCAACCCTCTCTCTCTCTCTCTCTGTTGATTGGTCGCGTCTAACCCTGATCTCTCTTTCTCTGCTGTTGATTGGTCGCGTCTAACCCTGATCTCTCTCTCTCTGCTGTTGATTGGTCGCGTCTAACCCTGATCTCTCTCTCTCTCTGCTGTTGATTGGTCGCGTCTAACCCTGATCTCTCTCTCTGCTGTTGATTGGTCGCGTCTAACCCTGATCTCTTTTCTCTGCTGTTGATTGGTCGTGTCTAACCCTGATCTCTCTCTCTCTCTCTCTGCTGTTGATTATTGGTCGCGTCTAACCCTGATCTCTCTTTCTCTGCTGTTGATTGGTCGCGTCTAACCCTGATCTCTCTCTCTCTCTCTGCTGTTGATTGGTCGCGTCTAACCCAGATCTCTCTTTCTCTGCTGTTGATTGGTCGCGTCTAACCCTGATCTCTCTCTGCTGTTGATTGGTCGCGTCTAACCCTGATCTCTCTCTCTCTGCTGTTGATTGGTCGCGTCTAACCCTGATCTCTCTCTGCTGTTGATTGGTCGCGTCTAACCCTGATCTCTCTCTCTCTGCTGTTGATTGGTCGCGTCTAACCCTGATCTCTCTCTCTGCTGTTGATTGGTCGCGTCTAACCCAGATCTCTCTTTCTCTGCTGTTGATTGGTCGCGTCTAACCCTAATCTCTCTCTCTCTGCTGTTGATTGGTCGCGTCTAACCCTGCTGTTGATTGGTCTCTAACCCTGATCTCTCTCTCTCTCTCTGCTGTTGATTGGTCGCGTCTAACCCTGATCTCTCTCTGCTGTTGATTGGTCGCGTCTAACCCTGATCTCTCTCTCTCTCTGCTGTTGATTGGTCGCGTCTAACCCTGATCTCTCTCTGCTGTTGATTGGTCGCGTCTAACCCTGATCTCTCTCTGCTGTTGATTGGTCGCGTCTAACCCTGATCTTTCTCTGCTGTTGATTGGTCGCGTCTAACCCAGATCTCTCTTTCTCTGCTGTTGATTGGTCGCGTCTAACCCTGATCTCTCTTTCTCTGCTGTTGATTGGTCGCGTCTAACCCTGATCTCTCTCTCTCTGCTGTTGATTGGTCGCGTCTAACCCTGATCTCTCTCTGCTGTTGATTGGTCGCGTCTAACCCTGATCTCTCTCTCTCTGCTGTTGATTGGTCGCGTCTAACCCTGATCTCTCTCTCTCTGCTGTTGATTGGTCGCGTCTAACCCTGATCTCTCTCTCTCTGCTGTTGATTGGTCGCGTCTAACCCTGATCTCTCTCTTTTCTCTGCTGTTGATTGGTTGCGTCTAACCCTGATCTCTCTCTGCTGTTGATTATTCGCGTCTAACCCTGATCTCTCTCTGCTGTTGATTGGTCACGTCTAACCCTGATCTCTCTCTCTCTGCTGTTGATTGGTCGCGTCTAACCCTGATCTCTCTCTCTCTGCTGTTGATTGGTCGCGTCTAACCCTGATCTCTCTCTCTCTGCTGTTGATTGGTCGCGTCTAACCCTGATCTCTCTCTCTCTCTCTGCTGTTGATTGGTCGCGTCTAACCCTTCTCTCTCTCTGCTGTTGATTGGTCGCGTCTAACCCTGATCTCTCTCTCTCTCTCTGCTGTTGATTGGTCGCGTCTAACCCTGATCTCTCTCTGCTGTTGATTGGTCGCGTCTAACCCTGATCTCTCTCTGCTGTTGATTGGTCGCGTCTAACCCTGATCTCTTCTCTGCTGTTGATTGGTCGCGTCTAACCCTGATCTCTCTCTCTCTGCTGTTGATTAGTCGCGTCTAACCCTGATCTCTCTCTTTGCTGTTAATTAGTCGTGTCTAACCCTGATCTCTCTCTGCTGTTGATTGGTCGCGTCTAACCCTGATGTCTCTCTGCTGTTGATTAGTCGTGTCTAACCCTGATCTCTCTCTGCTGTTGATTGGTCGCGTCTAACCCTGATCTCTCTCTCTGCTGTTGATTGGTCGCGTCTAACCCTGATCTCTCTTTCTCTGCTGTTGATTGGTCGCGTCTAACCCAGATCTCTCTTCTCTCTGCTGTTGATTGGTCGCGTCTAACCCTGATCTGATCTTCTCTGCTGTTGATTGGTCGCGTCTAACCCTGATCTCTCTCTCTCTCTGCTGTTGATTGGTCGCGTCTAACCCTGATCTCTCTCTCTGCTGTTGATTGGTCGCGTCTAACCCTGATCTCTCTCTTTCTCTGCTGTTGATTATTCGCGTCTAACCCTGATCTCTCTCTGTCTCTTCTGTTGATTAGTCGCGTCTAACCCTGATCTCTCTCTCTCTGCTGTTGATTGGTCGCGTCTAACCCTGATCTCTCTCTGTTGATTGGTCGCGTCTAACCCTCTCTCTTTCTGCTGTTGATTGGTCGCGTCTAACCCTGATCTCTCTCTGCTGTTGATTAGTCGTCTAACCCTGATCTCTCTCTGCTGTTGATTGGTCGTGTCTAACCCTGATCTCTCTCTCTGCTGTTGATTGGTCTCGTCTAACCCTGATCTTTCTCTGCTGTTGATTGGTCGCGTCTAACCCTGATCTTTCTCTGCTGTTGATTGGTCGCGTCTAACCCTGATCTCTCTCTGCTGTTGATTGGTCGCGTCTAACCCTGATCTCTCTTTTTCTCTGCTGTTGATTGGTCGCGTCTAACCCAGATCTCTCTCTCTCTGCTGTTGATTGGTCTCGTCTAACCCTGATCTTTCTCTGCTGTTGATTGGTCGCGTCTAACCCTGATCTCTCTCTGCTGTTGATTAGTCGTGTCTAACCCTGATGTCTCTCTGCTGTTGATTAGTCGTGTCTAACCCTGATGTCTCTCTGTAGGGTGTCTAACCCTGATCTCTCTCTGCTGTTGATTAGTCGTGTCTAACCCTGATGTCTCTCTGTAGGAGCGTCTGAAGCGCCTGGGTGACATCGTAACGGCCTCTGACATGGTTCTGTCTCAGATCGACCAGACGGCCCTGGCAGTCTACCTCACCTTAAAGGCCGACCCTCGCCCTGACGCTGCCACCATCAAGAGGTACACCACTAAGTCTTAGTTTGGGTCCCAAATGGCACCCTATTCCCTATATAGTACACTACTTGAGACCAGAGCCCTATAGAACCCTATTCCCTATATAGTGCACTACTTTAGACCAGAGCCCTATGGAACCCTGTTCCCTATATAGTACACTACTTTAGACCAGAACCCTGTTCCCTATATAGTGCACTACTTTAGACCAGGACCCTATAGAACCCTATTCCCTATATATAGTACACTACTTTAGACCAGGGCCCTATAGAACCCTATTCCCTATATAGTGCACTACTTTAGACCAGGGCCCTATAGAACCCTATTCCCTATATAGTACACTACTTTAGACCAGGGCCCTATAGAACCCTATTCCCTATATATAGTACACTACTTTAGACCAGGGCCCTATAGAACCCTATTCCCTATATATAGTACACTACTTTAGACCAGGGCCCCATAGAACCCTATTCCCTATATATAGTGCACTACTTTAGACCAGGGCCCTATAGAACCCTATTCCCTATATGTAGTGCACTACTTTAGACCAGGGCCCTATAGAACCCTATTCCCTATATATAGTACACTACTTTAGACCAGGGCCCTATAGAACCCTATTCCCTATATATAGTACACTACTTTAGACCAGGGCCCTATAGAACCCTATTCCCTATATATAGTACACTACTTTAGACCAGGGCCCTATAGAACCCTATTCCCTATTATAGTGCACTACTTCAGACCAGGGCCCTATAGAACCCTATTCCCTATATGTAGTGCACTACTTTAGACCAGGGCCCTATAGAACCCTATTCCCTATATGTAGTGCACTACTTTAGACCAGGGCCCTATAGAACCCTATTCCCTATATGTAGTGCACTACTTTAGACCAGGCCCTATGGGCAATAGGGCTCCATTCAGGGCTCATCCTTAGACAGTCAGGTCACAACAGATTGTCTGTCTGTTAAATCCGTTAAAACCACTCCCCTTTACCTCATTTCTATTGGACAGAGAATTTGATATCTAATAGAACTTCCTGTTTCTGTGTGTTTCCTGCAGTGACATGGAGAAGCAGAAATGTTCCCTGCTGGATGCTCTGTGTAGGAAGGGCTGTGCCCTGGCTGACCTGGTACTGCTGCCTGCTCCACCCCAGGACGGGGCTGGGGGGGCCGTAGAGGCTGGGGGGGCCGTAGAGACCGGGGGGCCGGAGACGGGGCAGAGACAGGGGCTGAAGAGGAGGAGGTGACCAGCTCTGACGACGCCCAACAGGGCAGGGCCAAAGCCTTGACAGACACCTTCTGGGAGCTGCAGAAGTGGGTGGAGCTAACGGACTCTAAGGTGAGGAGAAGAGGTGTGGCCAGCTGTTTCCACGACGATCCCCGGCTTTACGCCACAACTAACTTGCAGTGGATGATATGTCAACGGTAACTTACATATGAATCATCCATCTCAATCATCCATCTTTGATCCCCTTCCTCCCCAGGTGTTGACGTTCTCCTACAAACATGCACTAGTCAATAAGATGTACGGAAGAGCCCTGAAGTTTGCCTCCAAGATCGTAGAAGATAAACCCAGTAGAGAGAACTTGAAGAACTGCATTCAGGTTAGAAACATCTACTTCCTGTTAGTCAGCCTCAGTCCAACTACCTGGTACATCTACTTCCTGTTAGTCATGTTTTACAGCCTCAGTCCAACTACTTGATACATCTACTTCCTGTTAGTCATGTTTTACAGCCTCAGTCCAACTACTTGATACATCTACTTCCTGTTAGTCATGTTTTACAGCCTCAGTCCAACTACCCAATACATCTACTTCCTGTTAGTCATGTTTTACAGCCTCAGTCCAACTACCTGATACATCTACTTCCTGTTAGTCCTGTTTTACAGCCTCAGTCCAACTACTTGATACATCTACTTCCTGTTAGTCATGTTTTACAGCCTCAGTCCAACTACTTGATACATCTACTTCCTGTTAGTCCTGTTTTACAGCCTCAGTCCAACTACCTGATACATCTACTTCCTGTTAGTCCTGTTTTACAGCCTCAGTCCAACTACCTGATACATCTACTTCCTGTTAGTCATGTTTTACAGCCTCAGTCCAACTACCCAATACATCTACTTCCTGTTAGTCCTGTTTTACAGCCTCAGTCCAACTACCTGATACATCTACTTCCTGTTAGTCATGTTTTACAGCCTCAGTCCAACTACCCAATACATCTACTTCCTGTTAGTCATGTTTTACAGCCTCAGTCCAACTACCTGATACATCTACTTCCTGTTAGTCCTGTTTTACAGCCTCAGTCCAACTACCTGATACATCTACTTCCTGTTAGTCATGTTTTACAGCCTCAGTCCAACTACCTGATACATCTACTTCCTGTTTTACAGCCTCAGTCCAACTACCTGATACATCTACTTCCTGTTAGTCATGTTTTACAGCCTCAGTCCAACTACCCAATACATCTACTTCCTGTTAGTCATGTTTTACAGCCTCAGTCCAACTACCTGATACATCTACTTCCTGTTAGTCCTGTTTTACAGCCTCAGTCCAACTACTTGATACATCTACTTCCTGTTAGTCATGTTTTACAGCCTCAGTCCAACTACTTGATACATCTACTTCCTGTTAGTCATGTTTTACAGCCTCAGTCCAACTACCTGATACATCTACTTCCTGTTAGTCATGTTTTACAGCCTCAGTCCAACAGCCTCAGTCCAACTACCTGATACATCTACTTCCTGTTAGTCACGTTTTACAGCCTCAGTCCAACTACCCAATACATCTACTTCCTGTTAGTCTTAGATTAGCAGTGTTTAATCTGTCTGTAACACTTGAACAAAGAGCCTAAAGCTCAGAGACATTCAGATAGCAATCTACTTCCTGTATGGTGACATCACGTCCTGTTTGTTCCCAGGTAATGCGGTCCTTGGGCTGGATGCACTGTGCCACTTTCACGGAGAACTGGCTGCCCATCATGTACCCTGCCGACTACACTCCCTTCTAGACACTCTGTTACACACACACACACACACACACACACACACACACACACACACACACACACACACACACACACACACACACACACACACACACACACACACACACACACACACACACACAGCAGTCATGGATTGACCTCACAAACATCTGAAAACAGTCAGCGGTTTTTTTCTTTTCTACCCAGTCTTGAAGATTTCAACCCAGACACATTTTCAGAGCTTCTTGTTAAAATAAAAACCCTCCACTGTTGTTCAGTTGTAGATAGAAAGATGAAGTCCCAGAACGGATTGGGTCGTTTCATCTTTATCTGATATTTT
Source organism: Oncorhynchus gorbuscha (assembly GCF_021184085.1). Lineage (NCBI taxonomy): Eukaryota > Metazoa > Chordata > Actinopteri > Salmoniformes > Salmonidae > Oncorhynchus > Oncorhynchus gorbuscha. Next base: position 164,951 of record NW_025745304.1, on the reverse strand, counting down.
TGTTCTGAATGTTTCACCCTCCTGAATGAACCCGGTCTGTAGAAAGGTACCGACACGCGGCATAATACACATTATAAACAGGCAATATGACATGTTATTATTCTCCCTGAGCGATGTTTAAATGTGTGTGTGTGTGTGTGTGTGCGTGCGTGCGTGCGTGCGTGCGTGCGTGCGTGCGTGCGTGCGCGTGCGTGCGTGCGTGTGTGTGTGTGTGTGTGTGTGTGTGTGTGTGTGTGTGTGTGTGTGTGTGTGTGTGTGTGTCCGTCCTCTCTTTGGAATCGCTGGAAAGAGCCTCCCTCATTGTCAGGATTCCACAGTGATCCTGTCCTTGCTTTTGTTTCCCCCCTCCTTTCCTCCCTCCTTCCCTCCTTTCCTCCCTCCTTCCCTACCTCCTTTCTCTGTACTGTAAATTAAGCATTTGAGGTTTTAGTTACGGTCTGAAGTTCAGGGTTCATCTGTCTCATTCTGTCTTCTCGTTGCCAACGACAGTCCCTCCTAATGGCCTTAACTTTAATCAACCACGGGACCGTCAGCGCCGTCCAACTCTTGACTCCAGATCGATCAGAACAACCTCCTCATATCGCTCTGGGTGTGGCCCAAACACCACCCTATTCCCTATATAGTGCACTTCTTGTGACTAGAGCCCCGCGGGGGTTTCGTACGGCTGTGATTTGAAAGCAGTGCACTCTATAGGGAATAGGTTAACATTTGGGAGGCATCCTAAATGTAATGTAATGTAATGTAAATGGTTCTCTCTGCTGGTGTCAAAAGACCTTTCGGATTAATATTAATGGGATGTCTTGTATTTATATTACAACTCAAAAACGTAGTCAATTAAACGACAATATTTTACGGAATGTTAAGATTTTAAGGAAATGTACTTTTTAGTATTATTTTATAACCATATTCTTCCTGGACGACATGTGGAAAGTACCAACACACAGTTTTGTTGTCACTGTAATGGAATTATGTCACAAATGAATAAAAATATTTGGAAGAGTAATTGTATGAGTGTCTTATGAGTGTCTTATGAGTGTCTTATGAGTGTCTTATGAGTGTCTTATGAGTGTCTTATGTAGTTATCTGATCCACCAGTAGACTACTTAGGACTTCCTATATCCAGAACCCATTTATATTTGACCATAGAAACTGGAACAAAGACAACAAAGCGCATATATTTTTTAAATATTTAATATCAATCCAAATTTTCCAAGTACATGTTTTTAAAGAAAAGGAAACTGAAGCGTTACATCGTGGAACCCATTTTGAGCCTTTTTGTTGTTGTATGTGGGACATATTTGGGAGATGGACCGTCGCTAGGCAACAGTCCCGAAACGCGATTGAGAGAACAAGGCCTTCTGAAGCTTCAAGTAAGCCAATGTTACTAAACTAGTTAGGATGAATCAGTTTAAAGTGAAACCAATGAATTATGACATGTAGTGAATATATGAACCGTTAGTGCAGGACGTCATTGTAAAAATCTTACCGGCATGAAATTAGTTTCCAATCGTTCAGATAGTTGCGTTGTAACATTTTGACGGGCTGTTTCTTTCTGCCTGTCGACTGCTATCGTTATGCTGAGTTGACTGTAAAAGATGAATTGCTAAAGTTAGCTAAGTAGTGGTTAGGGATCGTTAGCCATTTTTAAAATGAGCAGGTGTGTGTATGTCTAGACTACCATACACACCCTTCTACCATCATGCACTGCCTCAGTCAGAAACTCTGGCTAGACTACCATACACACCCTTCTACCATCATGCATTGCCTCAGTCAGAAACTCTGGCTAGACTACCATACACACCCTTCTACCATCATGCATTGCCTCAGTCAGAAACTCTTGTCTAGACTACCATACACACCCTTCTACCATCATGCATTGCCTCAGTCAGAAACTCTGGCTAGACTACCATACACACCCTTCTACCATCATGCATTGCCTCAGTCAGAAACTCTGGCTAGACTACCATACACACCCTTCTACCATCATGCACTGCCTCAGTCAGAAACTCTGGCTAGACTACCATACACACCCTTCTACCATCATGCACTGCCTCAGTCAGAAACTCTGTCTAGACTACCATACACACCCTTCTACCATCATGCACTGCCTCAGTCAGAAACTCTGGCTAGACTACCATACACACCCTTCTACCATCATGCATTGCCTCAGTCAGAAACTCTGGCTAGACTACCATACACACCCTTCTACCATCATGCATTGCCTCAGTCAGAAACTCTGGCTAGACTACCATACACACCCTTCTACCATCATGCACTGCCTCAGTCAGAAACTCTTGTCTAGACTACCATACACACCCTTCTACCATCATGCACTGCCTCAGTCAGAAACTCTGGCTAGACTACCATACACACCCTTCTACCATCATGCATTGCCTCAGTCAGAAACTCTTGTCTAGACTACCATCTCATCCCAATTATATCAAAATATAAAGGCCAATATAGCTTGGAAAGACAATCAGTGCAGCCTCTTTCAGATCACGTTTGTCAATATTCCCTCATCTCTCTCCTCTCCCACATTACAGACATTATGAGTGGCTTCTCTAGACTTTTAGTTAACTGTTCGTCTGTAAAAGGTCTAGATAACAGGTTAACTATTATCCTGTTATCTCTACTCCTTCTACAGACATTATAACTGTTATCTCTACCCCTTCTACAGACATTATAACTGTTATCTCTACTCCTTCTACAGACATAACTGTTATCCTGTTATCTCTACTCCTTCTACAGACATTATAACTGTTATCTCTACCCCTTCTACAGACATTATAACTGTTATCTCTACCCCTTCTACAGACATAACTTATCTCTACCCCTTCTACAGACATTATAACTGTTATCTCTACCCCTTCTACAGACATTATAACTGTTATCTCTACCCCTTCTACAGACATTATAACTGTTATCTCTACCCCTTCTACAGACATTATAACTGTTATCTCTACCCCTTCTACAGACATTATAACTGTTATCTCTACCCCTTCTTCAGACATTATAACTGTTATCTCTACGTCTTCTACAGACATTATAACTGTTATCTCTACGTCTTCTACAGACATAACTGTTATCTCTACCCCTTCTACAGACATTATAACTGTTATCTCTACCCCTTCTACAGACATTACCACTGTTATCCCGTTATCTCTACTCCTTCTACAGACATTAAAACTGTTATCTCTACCCCTTCTACAGACATAACTGTTATCCTGTTATCTCTACCCCTTCTACAGACATTATAACTGTTATCTCTACCCTTCTACAGACATTAAAACTGATATCCTGTCATCTCTACTCCTCTACAGACATTACCACTGTTATCTCTACCCTTCTACAGATGTTAAAACTGTTTATCTTGCTGGACACTCATCCCATCATACCAACCCACCGTTATATTTAGAGAGGAGACCATCTGACACACACATCTATCCATTACCCAATCTCTGTTTACAAGCAGCATGTGTAATAGCAGTTTTGAGTCAGTGCTGTGGAGAGATATATATATATATACACACACACACACACACTATTACTCAGTCTCTGTTTACAAGTAAGTAATCCCAGTTTGTAAATAGAGGTTTGACAGAGAGTTGTTGCACCAAGTTATGCTCGATGTATTTTCTGGTCACAGCAGGTATTTCTAGTGAGTGTTTTTTACAGGAGCTTGCTGTTAGAAATGGATACCGATGCATACGCAATGGAATTTGTTATCTAACACATTCTATAATGCCTTATGGAGCAGGATACATAGTGAATACCTATACATAAACATGGGGAATACCTATACATAAACATGGGGAATACCTATACATAAACATGGTGAATATACATAAACATGGTGAATACCTATACATAAACATGGTGAATACCTATACATAAACATGGGGAATATACATAAACATGGGGAATATACATAAACATGGTGAATACCTATACATAAACATGGTGAATACCTATACATAAACATGGGGAATACCTATACATAAACATGGTGAATACCTATACATGAACATGGTGAATACCTATACATAAACATGGTGAATACCTATACATAAACATGGGGAATACCTATACATAAACATGGTGAATACCTATACATAAACATGGTGAATACCTATACATAAACATGGTGAATACCTATACATAAACATGGTGAATACCTATACATAAACATGGTGAATACCTATACATAAACATGGTGAATACCTATACATAAACATGGTGAATACCTATACATAAACATGGGGAATACCTATACATAAACATGGTGAATACCTATACATAAACATGGGGAATATACATAAACATGGTGAATACCTATACATAAACATGGGGAATACCTATACATAAACATGGTGAATACCTATACATAAACATGGGGAATATACATAAACATGGTGAATACCTATACATAAACATGGTGAATACCTATACATAAACATGGTGAATACCTATACATAAACATGGTGAATACCTATACATAAACATGGTGAATACCTATACATAAACATGGTGAATACCTATACATAAACATGGTGAATACCTATACATAAACATGGTGAATACCTATACATGAACATGGTGAATACCTATACATAAACATGGTGAATACCTATACATAAACATGGTGAATACATAAACATGGTGAATACCTATACATAAACATGGTGAATACCTATACATAAACATGGTGAATACCTATACATAAACATGGTGAATACCTATACATAAACATGGGGAATACCTATACATAAACATGGTGAATACCTATACATGAACATGGGGAATACCTATACATGAACATGGGGAATACCTATACATAAACATGGTGAATATACATAAACATGGTGAATACCTATACATAAACATGGTGAATACCTATACATAAACATGGGGAATACCTATACATAAACATGGGGAATACCTATACATAAACATGGGGAATACCTATACATAAACATGGTGAATACCTATACATAAACATGGGGAATATACATAAACATGGTGAATACCTATACATAAACATGGTGAATACCTATACATAAACATGGGGAATACCTATACATAAACATGGGGAATACCTATACATAAACATGGTGAATACCTATACATAAACATGGGGAATACCTATACATAAACATGGGGAATACCTATACATAAACATGGTGAATATACATAAACATGGTGAATACCTATACATAAACATGGTGAATACCTATACATAAACATGGGGAATATACATAAACATGGTGAATACCTATACATAAACATGGGGAATACCTATACATAAACATGGTGAATATACATAAACATGGTGAATATACATAAACATGGTGAATACCTATACATAAACATGGTGAATACCTATACATAAACATGGGGAATACCTATACATAAACATGGGGAATATACATAAACATGGTGAATACCTATACATAAACATGGGGAATACCTATACATAAACATGGGGAATACCTATACATAAACATGGGGAATACCTATACATAAACATGGGGAATACCTATACATAAACATGGGGAATACCTATACATAAACATGGGGAATACCTATACATAAACATGGGGAATACCTATACATAAACATGGAATACCTATACATAAACATGGGGAATACCTATACATAAACATGGTGAATACCTATACATAAACATGGGGAATATACATAAACATGGGGAATATACATAAACATGGGGAATACCTATACATAAACATGGTGAATACCTATACATAAACATGGGGAATACCTATACATAAACATGGGGAATACCTATACATAAACATGGTGAATACCTATACATAAACATGGAATACCTATACATAAACATGGTGAATACCTATACATAAACATGGTGAATACCTATACATAAACATGGTGAATATACATAAACATGGTGAATATACATAAACATGGGGAATACCTATACATAAACATGGGGAATACCTATACATAAACATGGAATACCTATACATAAACATGGTGAATACCTATACATAAACATGGTGAATATACATAAACATGGTGAATATACATAAACATGGGGAATACCTATACATAAACATGGGGAATACCTATACATAAACATAGTGAATATACATAAACATGGTGAATACCTATACATAAACATGGAATACCTATACATAAACATGGGGAATACCTATACATAAACATGGTGAATACCTATACATAAACATGGGGAATACCTATACATAAACATGGTGAATACCTATACATAAACATGGGGAATACCTATACATTAACATGGGGAATACCTATACATAAACATGGTGAATACCTATACATAAACATGGGGAATACCTATACATAAACATGGTGAATATACATAAACATGGTGAATACCTATACATAAACATGGTGAATACCTATACATAAACATGGTGAATATACATAAACATGGGGAATACCTATACATAAACATGGTGAATACCTATACATAAACATGGAGAATACCTATACATAAACATGGGGAATACCTATACATAAACATGGTGAATATACATAAACATGGTGAATACCTATACATAAACATGGTGAATATACATAAACATGGGGAATACCTATACATAAACATGGTGAATACATAAACATGGAGAATACCTATACATAAACATGGGGAATATACATAAACATGGGGAATATACATAAACATGGGGAATACCTATACATAAACATGGGGAATACCTATACATAAACATGGGGAATACCTATACATAAACATGGGGAATATACATAAACATGGTGAATATACATAAACATGGTGAATACCTATACATAAACATGGTGAATACCTATACATAAACATGGGGAATATACATAAACATGGTGAATACCTATACATAAACATGGGGAATATACATAAACATGGTGAATACCTATACATAAACATGGGGAATACCTATACATAAACATAGGGAATACCTATACATAAACATGGTGAATACCTATACATAAACATGGGGAATACCTATACATAAACATGGTGAATACCTATACATAAACATGGGGAATACCTATACATAAACATGGGGAATACCTATACATAAACATGGGGAATATACATAAACATGGGGAATACCTATACATAAACATGGGGAATACCTATACATAAACATGGTGAATACCTATACATAAACATGGTGAATATACATAAACATGGGGAATACCTATACATAAACATGGTGAATATACATAAACATGGGGAATACCTATACATAAACATGGTGAATACCTATACATAAACATGGGGAATATACATAAACATGGGGAATACCTATACATGAACATGGGGAATACCTATACATAAACATGGGGAATACCTATACATAAACATAGTGAATACCTATACATAAACATGGTGAATATACATAAACATGGGGAATATACATAAACATGGGGAATACCTATACATAAACATGGTGAATATACATAAACATGGGGAATACCTATACATAAACATGGTGAATACCTATACATAAACATGGGGAATACCTATACATAAACATGGGGAATACCTATACATAAACATGGGGAATACCTATACATAAACATGGGGAATACCTATACATAAACATGGGGAATACCTATACATAAACATGGGGAATATACATAAACATGGGGAATACCTATACATAAACATAGTGAATATACATAAACATGGGGAATACCTATACATAAACATGGGGAATACCTATACATAAACATAGTGAATATACATAAACATGGGGAATACCTATACATAAACATAGTGAATATACATAAACATGGGGAATACCTATACATAAACATGGGGAATACCTATACATAAACATGGGGAATACCTATACATAAACATGGGGAATACCTATACATAAACATGATGAATATACATAAACATGGGGAATACCTATACATAAACATGGGGAATATACATAAACATGGGGAATACCTATACATAAACATGGGGAATACCTATACATAAACATGGGGAATACCTATACATAAACATGGTGAATATACATAAACATGGTGAATACCTATACATAAACATGGGGAATATACATAAACATGGTGAATACCTATACATAAACATGGTGAATACCTATACATAAACATGGTGAATACCTATACATAAACATGGGGAATATACATAAACATGGTGAATACCTATACATAAACATGGTGAATACCTATACATAAACATGGGGAATACCTATACATAAACATGGGGAATACCTATACATAAACATGGTGAATACCTATACATAAACATGGGGAATATACATAAACATGGGGAATACCTATACATAAACATGGTGAATATACATAAACATGGTGAATACCTATACATAAACATGGTGAATACCTATACATAAACATGGGGAATACCTATACATAAACATGGGGAATATACATAAACATGGGGAATACCTATACATAAACATGGGGAATATACATAAACATGGGGAATACCTATACATAAACATGGTGAATACCTATACATAAACATGGGGAATACCTATACATAAACATGGTGAATATACATAAACATGGTGAATATACATAAACATGGGGAATACCTATACATAAACATGGTGAATACCTATACATAAACATGGTGAATACCTATACATAAACATGGGGAATACCTATACATAAACATGGGGAATACCTATACATAAACATGGGGAATATACATAAACATGGGGAATACCTATACATAAACATGGGGAATATACATAAACATGGGGAATACCTATACATAAACATGGGGAATACCTATACATAAACATGGTGAATATACATAAACATGGTGAATATACATAAACATGGGGAATACCTATACATAAACATGGTGAATACCTATACATAAACATGGGGAATACCTATACATAAACATAATATACATAAACATGGGGAATATACATAAACATGGGGAATACCTATACATAAACATGGTGAATACCTATACATAAACATGGGGAATATACATAAACATGGTGAATATACATAAACATGGGGAATACCTATACATAAACATGGTGAATATACATAAACATGGTGAATACCTATACATAAACATGGTGAATACCTATACATAAACATGGGGAATATACATAAACATGGGGAATACCTATACATAAACATGGGTAATACCTATACATAAACATAGTGAATACCTATACATAAACCTGGGGAATACCTATACATAAACATGGGGAATAACTATACATAAACATGGGGAATACCTATACATAAACATAGTGAATACCTATACATAAACATGGTGAATATACATAAACATGGGGAATATACATAAACATGGGGAATACCTATACATAAACATGGTGAATATACATAAACATGGTGAATACCTATACATAAACATGGTGAATACCTATACATAAACATGGGGAATACCTATACATAAACATGGTGAATACCTATACATAAACATGGGGAATACCTATACATAAACATGGGGAATATACATAAACATGGTGAATACCTATACATAAACATGGGGAATACCTATACATAAACATAGGGAATACCTATACATAAACATGGGGAATACCTATACATAAACATGGGGAATACCTATACATAAACATGGGGAATACCTATACATAAACATGGGGAATACCTATACATAAACATGGTGAATACCTATACATAAACATGGGGAATACCTATACATAAACATGGGGAATACCTATACATAAACATGGGGAATACCTATACATAAACATGGGGAATACCTATACATAAACATGGGGAATACCTATACATAAACATGGTGAATATACATAAACATGGGGAATACCTATACATAAACATGGGGAATATACATAAACATGGGGAATACCTATACATAAACATGGTGAATATACATAAACATGGTGAATACCTATACATAAACATGGTGAATACCTATACATAAACATGGGGAATACCTATACATAAACATGGGGAATATACATAAACATGGTGAATACCTATACATAAACATGGTGAATACCTATACATAAACATGGTGAATACCTATACATAAACATGGGGAATACCTGTACATAAACATGGTGAATACCTATACATAAACATGGGGAATATACATAAACATGGGGAATACATAAACATGGTGAATATACATAAACATGGTGAATACCTATAATAAACATGGTGAATACCTATACATAAACATGGGGAATACCTATACATAAACATGGGGAATATACATAAACATGGTGAATACCTATACATAAACATGGTGAATACCTATACATAAACATGGTGAATACCTATACATAAACATGGGGAATACCTGTACATAAACATGGTGAATACCTATACATAAACATGGGGAATATACATAAACATGGGGAATACCTATACATAAACATGGTGAATATACATAAACATGGTGAATACCTATACATAAACATGGTGAATACCTATACATAAACATGGGGAATACCTATACATAAACATGGTGAATACCTATACATAAACATGGTGAATATACATAAACATGGTGAATATACATAAACATGGGGAATATACATAAACATGGGGAATACCTATACATAAACATGGGGAATACCTATACATAAACATGGGGAATACCTATACATAAACATGGTGAATACCTATACATAAACATGGGGAATACCTATACATAAACATGGGGAATACCTATACATAAACATGGGGATTATACATAAACATGGGGAATATACATAAACATGGGGAATATACATAAACATGGGGAATACCTATACATAAACATGGGGAATACCTATACATAAACATGGAGAATACCTATACATAAACATGGGGAATACCTATACATAAACATGGGGAATACCTATACATAAACATGGTGAATACCTATACATAAACATGGGGAATACCTATACATAAACATGGTGAATACCTATACATAAACATGGAGAATACCTATACATAAACATGGTGAATACCTATACATAAACATGGGGAATACCTATACATAAACATGGTGAATACCTATACATAAACATGGGGAATATACATAAACATGGTGAATACCTATACATAAACATGGTGAATATACATAAACATGGGGAATACCTATACATAAACATGGGGAATATACATAAACATGGTGAATACCTATACATAAACATGGTGAATACCTATACATAAACATGGGGAATACCTATACATAAACATGGTGAATACCTATACATTAACATGGGGAATACCTATACATAAACATGGTGAATATACATAAACATGGTGAATATACATAAACATGGGGAATACCTATACATAAACATGGTGAATACCTATACATAAACTTGTGGAATATACATAAACATGGGGAATACCTATACATAAACATGGGGAATACCTATACATAAACATGGGGAATACCTATAAATACACATAAACCAGGTGCCACTATGGACTAGGATACATGGGGGATTTTAACTCTTAACCTCCATCAAGAACGGTTTTGATTTCGTCAGCGTTTGGCCCGGCTAAGAGAATTTGACCTGAATACGCCAGCTCTCGGGTTTCTGATATGACCGTTAAAACCAAATCTAATCCAGCCTGAAACCCTTTTGTCAGAGGTCCTTGGTATGCCCCTGCCTCTGCCCTACATAGCTCGGCATGAGGGGGTCTGATGAGGGGGACAGGGCCAAAGGAAATGGCTGGTCCACAGAGAGAGGGAGTGATGTCAGTGTCTGATTCTGTTGTGGTATTGTTGTACTGTGACCTTTTATACTGGTTTTGACTTGGTAACCAATAGCAAGACATTTCTAGATTTAACCTATCATAGAGGGCAGAGGTTGCCGGGTGAACTGATTCAAATGGCAGCTTGGAGGCAACCCCCATTCCAGTATGTTGTAGTATTGTTGTACTGTGACCAACCCCCATTCCAGTATGTTGTTGTAGTATTGTTGTACTGTGACCAACCCCCATTCCAGTATGTTGTTGTAGTATTGTTGTACTGTGACCAACCCCCATTCCAGTATGTTGTTGTAGTATTGTTGTACTGTGACCAACCCCCATTCCAGTATGTTGTTGTAGTATTGTTGTACTGTGACCAACCCCCATTCCAGTATGTTGTTGTAGTATTGTTGTACTGTGACCAACCCCCATTCCAGTATGTTGTTGTAGTATTGTTGTACTGTGACCAACCCCCATTCCAGTATGTTGTTGTAGTATTGTTGTACTGTGACCAACCCCCATTCCAGTATGTTGTTGTAGTATTGTTGTACTGTGACCAACCCCCATTCCAGTATGTTGTTGTAGTATTGTTGTACTGTGACCAACCCCCATTCCAGTATGTTGTTGTAGTATTGTTTTACTGTAACCCCATTCCAGTATGTTGTTGTAGTATTGTTGTACTGTGACCAACCCCCATTCCAGTATGTTGTTGTAGTATTGTTGTACTGTGACCAACCCCCATTCCAGTATGTTGTTGTAGTATTGTTGTACTGTGACCAACCCCCATTCCAGTATGTTGTTGTAGTATTGTTGTACTGTGACCAACCAACGTACCAGTATGTTGTTTGACATTTAGATTTTCTGACCAGGTCAGCATATACAGTATCTCTTTCTGTCATATATCTGGTATGTTTATTTGAAGAGTTAGCTGGCTAGCTTGTAAAGTGGCGAATTAAAGTAATGTTAGCCTAGCTTTTTCTGTTTAGCTAGTTAAATTAGCTAGTCGTTTAAAAAATAATCTAACCTTTCAAGCTAGCTGTGAAGAGTAAGTTTACAGTATGTTCTTAACTCGGTTACATTTAGTATAATTTTATATCAATATTTTTATTCGGCCACATATGGAAAATACCAACACACTATTTTGTCATCATAGTAACTGTAATGGAATTATGTCACAAATGGGAAAATAATTCAGAATAAAAAGATATGGAAGACTAATTGTCTCCCATTGTGAGTGTGTTATGTATTTCTCAGGTCCACCAGCAGCATACTTACGATATCCATTATTATTATTATTATTGGTATTATTATTATTATTATTATTGTTGTTATTATTATTATTATTGTTATTATTATTATTGTTGTTATTATTATTATTATTGTTATTATTATTATTATTATTATTGTTATTATTATTATTGTTGTTATTATTATTGTTATTATGATTATTATTGTTATTATTATTGTTATTGTTATTATTGTTGTTATTGTTATTATTATTATTATTATTATTATTATTGTTATTGGTATTATTATTATTATTATTGGTATTGTTATTAGTATTGTTATTATTATTATTGTTGTTATTATTATTAGTATTGTTATTATTATTATTGTTGTTATTATTATTATTATTGTTATTATTATTATTGTTATTATTATTATTGTTATTATTATTATTGTTGTTATTATTATTGTTATTATGATTGTTATTGTTATTATTATTGTTATTGTTATTATTGTTGTTATTGTTATTATTATTATTGTTATTATTATTATTATTATTATTGGTATTATTATTATTATTATTATTGGTATTATTATTATTATTATTATTGGTATTATTATTATTATTATTGGTATTATTATTATTATTGGTATTATTATTATTATTATTATTATTGGTATTATTGTTATTATTATTATTATTATTATTGGTATTATTATTATTGTTATTATTATTATTATTATTATTATTGTTATTGGTATTATTATTGTTATTATCATTATTGGTATTATTATTATTATTATTTGACCATACAAACTGAAACAAGACAGCGAAGTGCATACATTTTAATATTAATATCAACTATCTAAGTACGTGTGTAAAAACAAAGTAAACAATAAAGCACTATATATAGTAGATCATTAGAAAGTAGAAATCAAACATCAACAACAACATCAGTAGTCCATCAACGTTCATTATCATTAGCCAAGATGGCCGCCTTCTGTCTTCAAGCATTTCTCAGAGGAAGACGAAAAGAGTCTTGGTTACAGTCGGCAGTAGTTCCTCATCCTTCTTTCCATAATTCCTACCTTTTACATGTGGCCTTGAAGATCTTAACCTCTCCCATCTCAGCCAGCAGGGTGGTGTTGAATGTGTTCTTGAAGTCTTCAGTGAATACCAGGTTTGTCTTGAGGCGGACCTTGTTGGCCCAGATCAGAGTGTTTCCTGGACGACAGAAGTAATTCATGGTAACCAACAGCTCCTCTAAATCGTGGTGATACACCACGTCAGCCGCCAGAACGTAGTCATAGCGATACACGGATCGTGGGTAAGTGCGTTCCACCTCAGGACCCCAGGACAGAGCTGTCACCTCAGGTGTATATTTAGAACGCCCTCTGGTGTTTCGGAGCAAGTTGTATCTAAGATTACTAAGGACGTCCGGGAGGTCGGTGGCCGTCACCTGGGCACCTGTGGACACATTACATAAGGAGCTTCTTAAGAAGAAGAAGAAGAAGAAAGATGTATTTTGTAGTCAGTTATCACCAGATACAGCAGCTGATGGGATTAGAGTCTAAAAATCAAAGGAAATCAGTAAGACTTACCCAGTAGACTGGCGACGATAGACACTAATCCTGTTCCTGATCCCAGTTCCAAAACCTGCTTTCCTTTCAGATCTATCACATCAGTATTGGTCTCCAGGTAGTTACATAGAGCCAACGCCTGCAGGGGAGCAAATACATTATATTACTATGTGTAGCCTATCACCACCTAGTGGTCCATCACGTGTTGCAGGTAGGACCTTTATAGAAGTCTGCCACTAGGTGACAGTAGTCCACCACTAGGGGGCAGTAGTCCGCCACTAGGTGACAGTAGTCCACAACTAGGTGACAGTAGTCCACCACTAGGAGGCAGTAGTCCACCACTAGGTGGCAGTAGTCCACCACTAGGTGACAGTAGTCCACCACTAGGTGGCAGTAGTCCACCACTAGGAGGCAGTAGTCCACCACTAGGGGCAGTAGTCCACCACTAGGGGGCAGTAGTCCACCACTAGGTGGCAGTAGTCCACCACTAGGTGGCAGTAGTCCACCACTAGGTGGCAGTAGTCCACCACTAGGTGGCAGTAGTCCACCACTAGGTGGCAGTAGTCCACCACTAGGTGGCAGTAGTCCATTTGTCTGTTTCCCTGTAGAAGAGCAATCTGAATAGGAAGGCCAGAAGACACCTGTTGTTCCATGTGAGTGTTTGGTGCATTGATTTATCCTGCCGTTAATGCCAAATGTAGTGATTTATCCTGCGGACAACGCCAAATGTAGTGATTTATCCTGCTGACAACGCCAAATGTAGGGATTTATCCTGCGGACAACGCCAAATGTAGTGATTTATCCTGCGGACAACGCCAAATGTAGTGATTTATCCTGCGGACAACGCCAAATGTAGTGATTTATCCTGCGGACAACGCCAAATGTAGTGATTTATCCTGACAACGCCAAATGTAGTGATTTATCCTGCGGACAACGCCAAATGTAGTGATTTATCCTGCGGACAACGCCAAATGTAGTGATTTATCCTGCGGACAACGCCAAATGTAGTGATTTATCCTGCGGACAACGCCAAATGTAGTGATTTATCCTGCGGACTACTTCAAATGTAGTGATTTATCCTGCGGACTACTTCAAATGTAGTGATTTATCCTGCTGACAACGCCAAATGTAGTGATTTATCCTGTCAAACTACTCCAAATGTAGTGATTTATCCTGTCAAACTACTTCAAATGTAGTGATTTATCCTGATGTAGTGATTTATCCTGTCAAACTACTCCAAATGTAGTGATTTATCCTGTCAAACTACTTCAAATGTAGTGATTTATCCTGATGTAGTGATTTATCCTGTCAAACTACTTCAAAAGTAGTGATTCATCCTGCCGACAACGCCACATGTAGTGTAGAACTGTACTCACTGCTGGCCATATCACTCCGCCATGGGAGTCCATTGCCTCGACGATGTTGATTTTGTGCCCAGCATAGAAGTAGACCTCTCTGTCCAGTCGTATCCAGGGGACGTGGGTATTATCCAGCTGGGCATCTCCTGTATCCTTGGTGTCCAGCTCCTCTACACAGGAATGGAACAAACCACTCATTCACATGGATCATACCATTTCTATTTCCTGGGTGTGTACTGTCAATGGTAGACTTGTGTTGTTGAATGATTGAGTCTGAGTATCTAGGCATTATAAAATGATGTCAATGACTCACCGATAATGTCTTCGTCAGTCGCTTCGGTGCTACAGCGGGAGTTAGTGTTTTCTGCTTCTTCATTGTCATCTGATTCCTCCTCACCGTCTATCACTGTTGTCTCGCTATCATCTTTCTCCTCCTCCTCCTCCTCTACTGTAATGAAAGCAGTGTCCTTCTCATCTTTGTGATTTGTGCCTAAAGGATCCATAAAAAAGGTACAGCCAGCACTCTCTACAGGCTCAGTCTCTACTAATGGTACAGCCAGTACTCTCTACAGGCTCAGTCTCTACTAATGGTACAGCCAGCACTCTCTACAGGCTCAGTCTCTACTAATGGTACAGCCAGTACTCTCTACAGGCTCAGTCTCTACTAATGGTACAGCCAGCCCTCTCTACAGGCTCAGTCTCTACTAATGGTACAGCCAGCCCTCTCTACAGGCTCAGTCTCTTCTAATGGTACAGCCAGCCCTCTCTACAGGCTCAGTCTCTACTAATGGTACAGCCAGTACTCACTACAGGCTCAGTCTCTACTAATGGTACAGCCAGCACTCTCTACAGGCTCAGTCTCTTCTAATGGTACAGCCAGCCCTCTCTACAGGCTCAGTCTCTTCTAATGGTACAGCCAGCCCTCTCTACAGGCTCAGTCTCTACTAATGGTACAGCCAGCACTCTCTACAGGCTCAGTCTCTACTAATGGTACAGCCAGCACTCTCTACAGGCTCAGTCTCTACTAATGGTACAGCCAGCACTCTCTACAGGCTCAGTCTCTTCTAATGGTACAGCCAGCCCTCTCTACAGGCTCAGTCTCTTCTAATGGTACAGCCAGCACTCTCTACAGGCTCAGTCTCTTCTAATGGTACAGCCAGCACTCTCTACAGGCTCAGTCTCTTCTAATGGTACAGCCAGCCCTCTCTACAGGCTCAGTCTCTTCTAATGGTAAGTCGCTCTGGATAAGAGCGTCTGCTAAATGACTTAAATGTAAATGTAAATGTAATGGTACAGCCAGCCCTCTCTACAGGCTCAGTCTCTACTAATGGTACAGCCAGCCCTCTCTACAGGCTCAGTCTCTTCTAATGGTACAGCCAGCCCTCTCTACAGGCTCAGTCTCTTCTAATGGTACAGCCAGCCCTCTCTACAGGCTCAGTCTCTTCTAATGGTACAGCCAGCACTCTCTACAGGCTCAGTCTCTTCTAATGGTACAGCCAGCCCTCTCTACAGGCTCAGTCTCTACTAATGGTACAGCCAGCCCTCTCTACAGGCTCAGTCTCTACTAATGGTACAGCCAGCCCTCTCTACAGGCTCAGTCTCTACTAATGGTACAGCCAGCCCTCTCTACAGGCTCAGTCTCTACTAATGGTACAGCCAGCCCTCTCTACAGGCTCAGTCTCTTCTAATGGTACAGCCAGCCCTCTCTACAGGCTCAGTCTCTACTAATGGTACAGCCAGCCCTCTCTACAGGCTCAGTCTCTACTAATGGTACAGCCAGCCCTCTCTACAGGCTCAGTCTCTTCTAATGGTACAGCCAGCACTCTCTACAGGCTCAGTCTCTTCTAATGGTACAGCCAGCCCTCTCTACAGGCTCAGTCTCTACTAATGGTACAGCCAGCCCTCTCTACAGGCTCAGTCTCTTCTAATGGTACAGCCAGCCCTCTCTACAGGCTCAGTCTCTACTAATGGTACAGCCAGCCCTCTCTACAGGCTCAGTCTCTACTAATGGTACAGCCAGCCCTCTCTACAGGCTCAGTCTCTTCTAATGGTACAGCCAGCCCTCTCTACAGGCTCAGTCTCTACTAATGGTACAGCCAGCACTCTCTACAGGCTCAGTCTCTTCTAATGGTACAGCCAGCCCTCTCTACAGGCTCAGTCTCTACTAATGGTACAGCCAGCACTCTCTACAGGCTCAGTCTCTACTAATGGTACAGCCAGCCCTCTCTACAGGCTCAGTCTCTACTAATGGTACAGCCAGCACTCTCATCAGGCTCAGGCTCTCCCACACTTTGTAAAACCCCAAGTCCAACACTTGAGATTTTATCTCTCTCCCCCTCTCCCTAACTTCACTCCTCCCCGAACCATGTTTGGTAACAACATATTTTTCCCCGCTAACAGTCTGTCAAAGCTAAGTACTGTAATGAAATCCTGACCCCCTTAGACACCCTTCCACAGCCCTCGTTCATTCCCCATATGGACCGCCTCACAGTGGAGTGGAGAAGAGAGCAGAAACGACCCCTTTTAAAACCCTTTATCAAACCAAAAACCATCACCTATCTACTGCAGTCCTTGGTTTTATTTGGTCAGTGGGGTTTTGGGGGTCAACCCTCCACCTTCACCTGGTGTTCCATCTCGTACTTAACCAATCAATGATTAATGAAGTGTTTTTCTCTTCTTCTTGTTGAAGATCGTTCTAACTGAATCTTAGGAAGTCTCAGAGTCGAGGTTTTAAGACTGATCAGAATCCTGCTGGGTCGTCTCAGAGTCGAGGTTTTAAGACTGATCAGAATCCTGCTGGGTCGTCTCAGAGTCGAGGATTTAAGACTGATCAGAATCCTGCTGGGTCGTCTCAGAGTCAAGGTTTTAAGACTGATCAGAATCCTCCAGGGTCGTCTCAGAGTCGAGGTTTTAATACTGATCAGATCCCTCCTGGGTCGTCTCAGAGTCGAGGTTTTAAGAGTGATCAGAATCCTGCTGGGTCGTCTCAGAGTCGAGGATTTAAGACTGATCAAAATTCTGCTGGGTCCTATCAGAGTCGAGGTTTTAAGACTGATCAGATTCCTCCTGGGTCGTCTCAGTGTCAAGGTTTCAAAACTGATCAGAATCCTGCTGGGTCGTCTCAGAGTCGAGGTTTTAAGACTGATCAGAATCCTGCTGGGTCGTCTCAGAGTCGAGGTTTTAAGACTGATCAGAATCCTGCTGGGTTGTCTCAGAGTCGAGGTTTTAAGACTGATCAGAATCCTGCTGGGTCGTCTCAGAGTCGAGGTTTTAAGACTGATCAGAATCCTCCTGGGTCGTCTCAGTCGAGGTTTTAAGACTGATCAGAATCCTGCTGGGTCGTCTCAGAGTCGAGGTTTTAAGACTGATCAGAATCCTGCTGGGTTGTCTCAGAGTCGAGGTTTTAAGACTGATCAGAATCCTGCTGGGTCGTCTGCTGGGTCGTCTCAGAGTGGAGGTTTTAAGACTATGAGAGTCAGAATCCTTCATCACACCAACCCAACTCTATATTTAGAGATGGAACCATCTGAAACACACACAAACACATTTTAGATTTAAACAAACAATATCTAAATCACCGTAAACTGTCAACTCCATCTCCCTGATATACTAAGATAGGATATGAACTTTTGGCTCAAATATGTTTATTTTAATTAGGTTTTAGAGTCATGAAGCAACTGAGGACAGGGCCTGAAATGAACACCAGCCACCAGGCAAATGTGGGTAGATGTTGGCAATGGCTGGTAAATATGTTTACTTCATCAGTCACATTGGCGGGTGGTCAGGGGTCAGGGGTCAGGGCTACACAGTGCCAGCATTCCACTCGCATTTTCAAATTAAAATAATGTTATAAGTCAAGTATGAGCACATTTATGGCAAAAAATTAACTGTGAGGTAGCCGTTTTCAAATTATTTCTGCCATTTGTTTTTCATAGCTGGTAATCGCAAACAAAGAATTAGGAAACCTAAAGCCCTCCTCGTGCAGCAACACTGCCTGGTTTGTGGACTATGAGTGAAGTGCTGAAAGACAGATTTTTTATAGAAGCGCTGCCACAAGGCAGAAACGTTGCTCTGGTTGATTTGAAAGTGTTTATCTTGACTTGTTCACAAGCCAGGTTGTTGTTCAATGTTTCAGTTTGTTTCAACTGCCGGCAAAGAGAAGTCAGCTACGAGCAAAGAGAAGTCAGCTACTAGCAAAGAGAAGTCAGCTACGAGCAAAGAGAAGTCAGCTACGAGCAAAGAGAAGTCAGCTACTAGCAAAGAGAAGTCAGCTACGAGCAAAGAGAAGTCAGCTACGAGCAAAGAGAAGTCAGCTACGAGCAAAGAGAAGTCAGCTACGAGCAAAGAGAAGTCAGCTACGAGCAAAGAGAAGTCAGCTACTAGCAAAGAGAAGTCAGCTACGAGCAAAGAGAAGTCAGCTACGAGCAAAGAGAAGTCAGCTACGAGCAAAGAGAAGTCAGCTACGAGCAAAGAGAAGTCAGCTACGAGCAAAGAGAAGTCAGCTACTAGCAAAGAGAAGTCAGCTACGAGCAAAGAGAAGTCAGCTACGAGCAAAGAGAAGTCAGCTACGAGCAAAGAGAAGTCAGCTACGAGCAAAGAGAAGTCAGCTGTAGCAGGTGTTCTTAATGTTTTGTCCACTCAGTGTATGTGGCTGTACTATCTGACCTGAGTGGTGACCTGTGTTGGCTTGACTCTGGTATATCTGTAGCAGGTGTTCTTAATGTTTTGCAACGATTAGTAACAGTCTGATTTAGTCTCCTTGTAGGGACACTTATAAATGAGGCCTAATTAAAAACAGTTATCTGGTTCCCTTGTTTGTTTGGATCACCAAATACCACGGTCTACATTACGGTGAGGTCAAAGACTAATGTAGCTCAGAGGGAAGCAGAGCTTTATGGAATGGGGAGATTGAGGGGTATCCCCCCCCAGCCAAGAGGAAGTCTACGGGAATCCCACCTCACCACTTAGTGAGACTGAAATAGGACGAAGGATGACAGAGAGCATGAGGTATGTCTTAAAGATGTCTCAGGATGATTGATGGATGAGTTGTGTCTTAAATGGATCTTTCTCGGGGGAGGTCGAAAGGGCAGACGAGGGCGGAGCCAAATCCCTGACGGACACCTTCTGGAAGCTGCCTGAAGTGGGTGGAGCTAGCTGAGCCTCCCTTGACCTTAAAGGGATAGTCCCACTCCAGAATGAAACTCCTATCAATTTGGTGAGTATGTTCTATGAGTGGGTCAAATAACAATCGTCGCCATGACACACACACTGCAAAGCAGACGTCGCCGTAGCAACGTAAGAGCCCACACACTCTACAAAGCAGATGTCGCCGAAGCAACGTCAGAGCCCACACATACTGCAAAGCAGACGTCGCCGTAGCAACGTCAGAACCCACACACTCTGCAAAGCAGACGTCGCCGTAGCAACGTCAGAACCCACACACTCTGCAAAGCAGACGTCGCCGTAGCAACGTCAGAGCCCACACATACTGCAAAGCAGACGTCGCCGTAGCAACGTCAGAGCCCACACACTCTGCAAAGCAGACGTCGCCGTAGCAACGTCAGAGCCCACACACTCTGCAAAGCAGATGTCGCCGTAGCAACGTCAGAGCCCACACACTCTGCAAAGCAGACGTCGCCGTAGCAACGTCAGAGCCCACACACTCTACAAAACAGACGATCTGCATATTGAACACCGGTGAGATTGTAGACTCCTCAAATTGATCGTTCCGTTTGTTTAGGAGATTTGACAGCGAGCTGCTTCACGTGCTGACATCACCCGTGGTATTATTGTGTGAAAGGTACGTTTGCTAGCCCAGAGAGATAGCAAAGCATTGTGGGTTTTGTAGTTGACTGGAGCTACAACAGATGTCCACAAGGAGTTTCACATGTTGCTACCGACCTTATTAAAGTGACAACATTAAACATGTTATATGAGTTCTATTTGACACTGTAAATATTAAATTGTGTATTAAAGTGTTCCTGTAACCTTTTACTATGTGAGTACATAGGAGCTCCATTCACAACCATGATGATCACCTGTTGCCAGGCATTTCAACAGCCATAATCATAATATATAATAATAATAATAATATATAATTATATAATATATAATAATATAATAATCATGATGGAAAATCACCTGTTGCCAGGCATTTCAACAGCCATAATCATGATGGAAAATCACCTGTTGCCAGGCATTTCAACAGCCATAATCATGATGGAAAATCACCTGTTGCCAGGCATTTCAACAGCCATAATCATGATGAAAAAATCACCTGTTGCCAGGCATTTCAACAGCCATAATCATGATGAAAAAATCACCTGTTGCCAGGCATTTCAACAGCCATAATCATGATGAAAAAATCACCTGTTGCCAGGCATTTCAACAGCCATAATCATGATGAAAAAATCACCTGTTGCCAGGCATTTCAACAGCCATAATCATGATGGAAAATCACCTGTTGCCAGGCATTTCAACAGCCATAATCATGATGGAAAATCACCTGTTGCCAGGCATTTCAACAGCCATAATCATGATGGAAAATCACCTGTTGCCAGACATTTCAACAGCCATAATCATGAACTAATAAGTATCTTACTTTATATGGCCGTTGAATTAGTGAAGGCGCCACCTAGTGGAGGAGATGGGGATAAATTACTTCTCCATGGAGAGACACACATTGGTTAGATCGCTTGATCACTCTAGCAGTTCTCAATGAGGAATGGTCTTTTTCTAGTATGTTCTAAATAGACAGAAAATGTAGGTAATGACATCATAATGACCGGTAATGACATCATAATGACAGGGAATGACATCATAATGACAGGGAATGACATCATAATGACCGATAATGACATCATAATGACAGGGAATGACATCATAATGACCAGTAATGACAGGGAATGACCAGTAATGACAGGGAATGACATCATAATGACCGATAATGACATCATAATGACAGGGAATGACATCATAATGACCAGTAATGACAGGGAATGACATCATAATGTAATTATATTGTGTCTTTATTTGATTGTCATGTTTCCCCACACAGCTTCCTCTGCTGGGATCTCTGGATCGGGCCAATACTGACTTGGAATTTAGAATGATGCTCGTCTGTGAGGTTATGTTGTTGTGACACTGATTACCATTGGCTCGCACGCTGAAGAAGGGCTCATAACCCCAAACGTTTGTTCGGCAATAAAAATATGTCAATGTATGGTTATTTATCGGAGAGCTGTCCAATTTCTGTTCTTTGAACCACACACCTTGTAGAATCCATAGCCAGAAGAATTCAGGCTGTTCTGGGGGCAAAGGGAGTTCCGACCCAGTACCAGATGGGTGTACCTAATAAACTGGCCACTGAGTGTCTGTTTTCCATAAGAGTTGTGTGAAGTTGGTAGGATCTTATTCAAAATGATTCACAGCTGTAATGGCTGCCGAAGGTGCTTCCACCAAGCATTGACTCTGGGCAGGGGGGGGTGAAGACATTTTTTATTTAATTTGGAACACTTTCTATAATGTTTATTTGACTTTTGAAGATGTGGAGTTGGTTGTGTAGAAATAGGTAGGAAAGGAATTCAATGTAATAAATGTTTTGACATGTTCAGGGCAGCAAAAAGTGAATGTGTAGATTTTTACTAGAAACTTTATATATCCATAACAAATTAGATTTGAATACAGAATGGAACAAGACAACAAAGTACATACATTTATAATAATATCAATACAAAACTACATGTAACAACTACGTAAACAATAAAGCACTAGATATCACAGGTAAGTATTGAGGAGAACATCAAACATCAACAACTGACATCATCAGTAGTCCATCAACGTCCGTTATCATTAGCCAAGATGGCCGCCTTCTGTGTTCAAGCATTTCTCAGAGGAAGAAGGAACAGGAAGTCTTGGTTACATTTGGCATAGTCTGCAGGATGTTAACTATTCCTTTGTCTTCCCTAATCCCTACCTTTTACACACAAGGGCATAAACCTCTTCCATCTCAGCCAGCAGGGTGGTGTTGAATGTGTTCCTCTGTCTCTCTACATGTGGCCTTGAAGATCTTAACCTCTCCCATCTCAGCCAGCAGGGTGGTGTTGAAGGTGTTCCTCTGTCTCTCTGCATGTGGCCTTGAAGATCTTAACCTCTCCCATCTCAGCCAGCAGGGTGGTGTTGAAGGTGTTCCTCTGTCTCTCTGCATGTGGCCTTGAAGATCTTAACCTCTCCCATCTCAGCCAGCAGGGTGGTGTTGAAGGTGTTCCTCTGTCTCTCTACATGTGGCCTTGAAGATCTTAACCTCTCCCATCTCAGCCAGCAGGGTGGTGTTGAAGGTGTTCCTCTGTCTCTCTGCATGTGGCCTTGAAGATCTTAACCTCTCCCATCTCAGCCAGCAGGGTGGTGTTGAAGGTGTTCCTCTGTCTCTCTACATGTGGCCTTGAAGATCTTAACCTCTCCCATCTCAGCCAGCAGGGTGGTGTTGAAGGTGTTCTTGAAGTCCTCAGTGAATACCAGGTCTGTGGGAAAGCGGACCTTGTTGGCCCAGATCAGAGTGGTTCCTAAGGGAAATCAAATGAGTTGTTTAAGGCTTTCATGTCTTACATTCAGGGAACTGTTCAATGAATCAACTGTTCATCCAACTAACCAACCAACCAACTAACCAACCATCCAACTAACCAACCAACCAACTAACCAACCAATCAATAATTTTACAAATTAACCAAACAATCAAACAATCAATCAATAAACTAATCAATCATTTAAAACCAATCAGTCAATCAATCAACCTGGACGGCAGAAGTATCTCATGGTGAACAGCAGCTCTTCCAGGTAGTCATGGTGATACACCACGTCAGCCGCCAGCACGTAGTCATAGCGATAGACAGATCTGGGGTAGATGCGTTCCACGTCAGGACCCCAGGACAGAGCTGCAGCTTGGGGAGTGTTCCTCCAGCGCCCTCTTGTGTTACGGAGCAGGTTGGCTCTCAGGTTACCTATGATCTCTGGTAGGTCTGTAGCTGTGACCCAGGCACCTGGGGACAGGAAGCACTCTGTTATTCAACTAACAGACACACAGGTGGCCAGTACCAAACAAACCCCTATCCTCTAGTCATCTAGTGCCTAGGACACCATGCAGATCTGAAAAGATTGGATAGGTGTAAGTGGTATAGAATGCTAGGACCTCATCCACCTTGCTAGGCCCTCCTCCACCTTGATAGGATCTCCTCCCCCTTGACAGGACCTCCTCCCCTTGACAGGACCTCCTCCACCTTGACAGGACCTCCTCCACCTTGACAGGACCTCCTCCCCCTTGACAGGACCTCCTCCACCTAGCTAGGATCTCCTCCCCCTTGCTAGGACCTCCTCCACCTTGATAGGACCTCCTCCACCTTGGTAGTACCTCCTCCACCTTGATAGGACCTCCTCCACGTTGATAGGATCTCCTCCACCTTGATAGGACCTCCTCTACCTTGATAGGACCTCCTCCACCTTGCTAGGACCTCCTCCACCTTGATAGGACCTCCTCCACCTTGATAGGACCTCCTCCACCTTGACAGGATCTCCTCCCCCTTGACAGGATCTCCTCCCCCTTTACAGGACCTCCTCCCCCTTGACAGGACCTCCTCCCCATTGCTAGGACCTCCTCCACCTTGATAGGACCTCCTCCACCTTGCTAGGACCTCCTCCACCTTGCTAGCCACCTTGGTAGGACCTCATCCACCTTGCTAGCCACCCTGATAGGACCTCCTCCACCTTGATAGGACCTCCTCCACCTTGCTAGGACCTCCTCCACCTTGCTAGCCACCTTGGTAGGACCTCATCCACCTTGCTAGCCACCCTGACAGGACCTCCTCCACCTTGCTAGCCACTTTGACAGGACCTCCTCCACCTTGCTAGCCACTTTGATAGGACCTCCTCCACCTTGCTAGGACCTCCTCCACCTTGCTAGCCACCTTGGTAGGACCTCATCCACCTTGCTAGCCACCTTGATAGGACCTCCTCCACCTTGATAGGACCTCCTCCACCTTGATAGACCTCCTCCACCTTGATAGGACCTCCTCCACCTTGATAGGACCTCCTCCACCTTGATAGGACCTCCTCCACCTTGACAGGACCTCCTCCACCTTGCTAGCCACTTTGATAGGCTAGGTAGAAATGTTGCCATATTTCTTACACCTCTCCGATCTTCTCAGATGTACAATATGAGTAAATCTAATGCCCAGACTCACCTAGGAGTGTGGCTACAATAGACACTAGGCCAGGACCTGCTCCTAGCTCCAGCACTGCCTTGTCCACCAGGTTCAACTGCTCAATGTTGGTCTCTAGGTAGTGACACAAAGCCAACGCCTGCAGGCAACCAGAGTTACTATAGAAACCATCATTATAGTTGTTAGAAGTTCATTAATCATCGTTCATCCATCCACACCGTGAAACATTTAACCAATCATCATCCTCTATCCACACTGTGAAACATTTAACCAATCATCATCCTCTATCCACACTGTGAAACATTTAACCAATCATCATCCTCCATCCACACTGTGAAACATTTAACCAATCATCATCCTCTATCCACACTGTGAAACATTTAACCAATCATCATCCTCCATCCACACTGTGAAACATTTAACCAATCATCATCCTCTATCCACACTGTGAAACATTTAACCAATCATCATCCTCCATCCACACTGTGAAACATTTAACCAATCATCATCCTCCATCCACACTGTGAAACATTTAACCAATCATCATCCTCTATCCACACTGTGAAACATTTAACCAATCATCATCCTCCATCCACACTAGACTAACTCACCGCTGGCCAGATGACAGCACCGTAAGAGTCCAAGGCCTCAAAGATGCTGATCTCCTCTCCTACGTAGCAAAACACCTCTTTACCAAACTTGGAGTAGGTAGTGGGGGCCCAGGCCTGCTCCTTCTGCTGCTGGGGTTCAGTCTCCTTGGCTTTGTCATCTGATTCCTCCTCCCCGTCTATCACGGTTGTCTCGCTATTATCTTCCTCCTCTTCATCTTCCTCCTCATCATCATCGTTCTCGTCCTCCTCATCTTTCTTCTCGTCTTCCGTTTCCTTCTCTTCTTTCATGATCTCAGTCTTCTCCTCCTCTTGGTGAGATGTGCATAAAGGGTCCATCTGCACTGATATATAGTGTCGTAGCTGATGTTACGTTGATACCTTAGCTGCTAATGGTGCAGTCAGTCCTCTCTTCAGGCTCAGTCTCTCCCACTCTTTGTAAACACAGCGTCTCTTCAGGCTCAGTCTCTCCCACTCTTTGTAAACACAGCGTCCAACACTTGAGTTTTATCTCCCTCCCTAATTTCACCCCTGCCTGTCTTCACTCCTCCCTGCTCACAGCCTGTCACAGGCTACGTACTGTAATGACACCCTGACCCCCCCCCAGCCTCGACCATCCCCGTATGGACGGCCTCACAGAGAACTATGTTGCACTAAATGCACCGTCAACCAAATAATGGAACTGACATCTCACCCAAAATAACATCTCAGTCAATACACTCCTCATATTCTCATCAGTCATTACACTCCTCATATTCTCATCAGTCATTACACTCCTCATATTCTCATCAGTCATTACACTCCTCATATTCTCATCAGTCATTACACTCCTCATATTCTCATCAGTCATTACACTCCTCATATTCTCATCAGTCATTACACTCCTCATATTCTCATCAGTCATTACACTCCTCATATTCTCATCAGTCATTACACTCCTCATATTCTCATCAGTCATTACACTCCTCATATTCTCATCAGTCATTACACTCCTCATATTCTCATCAGTCATTACACTCCTCATATTCTCATCAGTCATTACACTCCTCATATTCTCATCTCAGTCAATACACTCCTCATATTCTCATCTCAGTCATTACACTCCTCATATTCTCATCAGTCATTACACTCCTCATATTCTCATCAGTCATTACACTCCTCATATTCTCATCAGTCATTACACTCCTCATATTCTCATCAGTCATTACACTCCTCATATTCTCATCAGTCATTACACTCCTCATATTCTCATCAGTCATTACACTCCTCATATTCTCATCAGTCATTACACTCCTCATATTCTCATCAGTCATTACACTCCTCATATTCTCATCAGTCATTACACTCCTCATATTCTCATCAGTCATTACACTCCTCATATTCTCATCAGTCATTACACTCCTCATATTCTCATCAGTCATTACACTCCTCATATTCTCATCAGTCATTACACTCCTCATATTCTCATCAGTCATTACACTCCTCATATTCTCATCAGTCATTACACTCCTCATATTCTCATCAGTCATTACACTCCTCATATTCTCATCAGTCATTACACTCCTCATATTCTCATCAGTCATTACACTCCTCATATTCTCATCAGTCATTACACTCCTCATATTCTCATCAGTCATTACACTCCTCATATTCTCATCAGTCATTACACTCCTCATATTCTCATCAGTCATTACACTCCTCATATTCTCATCAGTCATTACACTCCTCATATTCTCATCAGTCATTACACTCCTCATATTCTCATCTCAGTCAATACACTCCTCATATTCTCATTCTGAATCTATTCTGAATCTATTCTGGCTCTATTCTGGCTCTATTCTGGCTCTATTCTAGCTCTATTCTGGCTCTATTCTGGCTCTATTCTGGCTCTATTCTGGCTCTATTCTAGCTCTATTCTGGCTCTATTCTGGCTCTATTCTGGCTCTATTCTGGTTCTATTCTGGCTCTATTCTGGCTCTATTCTGGTTCTATTCTGGCTCTATTCAGGTTCTATTCTGAATCTATTCTGGCTCTATTCTGGCTCTATTCAGGTTCTATTCTGGTTCTATTCTAGTTCTATTCTGGTTCTATTCTGGCTCTATTCTGGCTCTATTCTGGTTCTATTCTGGTTCTATTCTGGCTCTATTCTGGCTCTATTCTGGCTCTATTCTGGCTCTATTCTGGCTCTATTCTGGCTCTATTCTGGTTCTATTCTGGTTCTATTCTGAATCTATTCTGGCTCTATTCTGGTTCTATTCTGGTTCTATTCTGAATCTATTCTGGCTCTATTCTGGCTCTATTCTGGCTCTATTCTGGCTCTATTCTAGCTTTATTCTGGCTCTATTCTGGCTCTATTCTAGCTTTATTCTGGCTCTATTCTAGCTCTATTCTGGCTCTATTCTGGCTCTATTCTGGTTCTATTCTGAATCTATTCTGGCTCTATTCTGGCTCTATTCTGGCTCTATTCTGGCTCTATTCTAGCTTTATTCTGGCTCTATTCTGGCTCTATTCTAGCTTTATTCTGGCTCTATTCTAGCTCTATTCTGGTTCTATTCTGAATCTATTCTGGCTCTATTCTGGCTCTATTCTGGTTCTATTCTGGCTCTATTCTGGCTCTATTCTAGCTCTATTCGGGCTCTATTCTGGCTCTATTCTGGCTCTATTCTGGTTCTATTCTAACTCTATTCTGGCTCTATTCTGGCTCTATTCTGGCTTTATTCTGGTTCTATTCTGGCTCTATTCTGGCTCTATTCTGGCTCTATTCTGGCTCTATTCTGGCTCTATTCTGGCTCTATTCTGACTCTATTCTGGCTCTGTTCTAGCTATATTCTGGTTCTATTCTGGCTCTATTCTGGCTCTATTCTGGCTCTATTCTGGCTCTATTCTGGCTCTATTCTGACTATTCTGGCTCTGTTCTAGCTATATTCTGGCTCTATTCTGGCTCTATTCGGGCTCTATTCTGCCTCAATCACACAATCCCAAACGTCTCAAGACTTATAAAGCCTTCAACCTGTCTCCTCCCCTTCATCGACACTGATTGAAGTGGATTTGGGATCTTTCACCTGGATTAAACTGGTCAGTCTATGTCATGGAAAGAGCAGGTGTTCTTAATGTTTTGTCCCCTCAGTGTATGTGGCTGTACTATCTGTCCTGAGTCGTGACCTGTGTTGGCTTGACTCTGGTATGTCTGTAGCAGGTTTAGTAACAGTCTTGACCTCTGGGTCTGATTTAGTCTCCTTGTAGGGACACTTAGAAATGAGGCTAATTAAAAACAGGGAGTTCTCTGGTTCCCGGGTTTGCTTGGATCACCAAAATACCACTGTCTCAAGTTTGACTGATGCCAAGCTTGAGGAATCCACTTGGTCAACTTTACTTGGCCATTGCCCTTCTCCTATCAATACATATTGGATATCGCCAACAAATGACAGAGTCAAATTAGTATATATATATATATATATATTTTTTTTTTTCTCCCCTTTTTCTCCCCAATTAATTGGTAGTTACAATCCTCTGAAACATGCCCCAACCGCACTGCTCCTTGACACAATGCCCACTTAACCCGGAAGTCAACAGCACCAATGTGTCGGAGGAAACGCCGTACACCCTGTGATCGTCTCAGTGTGCACTGCGCCCGGCCCACCACAAGAGTCGCTAGTGAGCAATGGGACGAGGACATCCATGCCGGACAAACCCTCCTCTAACCCGGATGACGCTGGGCCAAACCTTCCCCTACAAACCCTCTCCTACAAACCCTTCCCTAACCCGGACGACGCTGGGCCAAACCCTCCCCTACAAACCCTCCCCTACAAATCCTTCCCTAACCCGGACAACGCTGGGACAAACCCTCCTCTAACCCGGACGACGCTGGGACAAACCCTCCCCTAACCCGGACGACGCTGGGACAAACCCTCCCCTAACCCGGACGGCGCTGGGCCAAACGCTCCTCTAACCCGGACGACACTGGGACAAACCCTCCCGACGCTGGGCCAAACCCTCCCTAACCCGGACGACGCTGCGATAAACCCTCCCCTAACCCGGCCGGCGCTGGGACAAACCCTCCTCTAACCCGGACGACGCTGGGACAATTGTGCACCGCCCGATGGGTCTCCCGGTCGCGGCCGGCTGCAACTGAACCTGGACTCCATAGCTTCACCAGAGGACAGGGGTAACAGAATATGGCTTTATGCAGTGCAATCTCATATGTCAGACCCCGGGCAGACCCCAAGACAGGTCATCAGGGGGAATTTGTAACTCTGACCTCCATTAAAAACGGTTTTGATTTCGTCAGCGTTTGGCCCGGCTAAGAGAATTTGACCTGAATACGCCAGCTCTCGGGTTTCTGATATGACCGTTAAAACCAAATCTAATCCAGCCTGAAACCCTTTTGTCAGAGGTCCTTGGTATGCCCCTGCCTCTGCCCTACATAGCTCGGCATGAGGGGGTCTGATGAGGGGGACAGGGCCAAAGGAAATGGCTGGTCCACAGAGAGAGGGAGTGATGTCAGTGTCTGATTCTGTTGTGGTATTGTTGTACTGTGACCTTTTATACTGGTTTTGACTTGGTAACCAATAGCAAGACATTTCTAGATTTAACCTATCATAGAGGGCAGAGGTTTCCGGGTGAACTGATTCAAATGGCAGCTTGGAGGCAACCCCCATTCCAGTATGTTGTAGTATTGTTGTACTGTGACCAACCCCCATTCCAGTATGTTGTTGTAGTATTGTTGTACTGTGACCAACCCCCATTCCAGTATGTTGTTGTAGTATTGTTGTACTGTGACCAACCCCCATTCCAGTATGTTGTTGTAGTATTGTTGTACTGTGACCAACCCCCATTCCAGTATGTTGTAGTATTGTTGTACTGTGACCAACCCCCATTCCAGTATGTTGTTGTAGTATTGTTGTACTGTGACCAACCCCCATTCCAGTATGTTGTTGTAGTATTGTTGTACTGTGACCAACCCCCATTCCAGTATGTTGTTGTAGTATTGTTGTACTGTGACCAACCCCCATTCCAGTATGTTGTTGTAGTATTGTTGTACTGTGACCAACACCCATTCCAGTATGTTGTTGTAGTATTGTTGTACTGTGACCAACCCCCATACCAGTATGTTGTTGTAGTATTGTTGTACTGTGACCAACCCCCATTCCAGTATGTTGTTGTAGTATTGTTGTACTGTAACCAACCCCCATTCCAGTATGTTGTTGTAGTATTGTTGTACTGTGACCAACACCCATTCCAGTATGTTGTTGTAGTATTGTTGTACTGTAACCAACCCCCATTCCAGTATGTTGTTGTAGTATTGTTGTACTGTGACCAACACCCATTCCAGTATGTTGTTGTAGTATTGTTGTACTGTAACCAACCCCCATTCCAGTATGTTGTTGTAGTATTGTTGTACTGTGACCAACACCCATTCCAGTATGTTGTTGTAGTATTGTTGTACTGTGACCAACCCCCATACCAGTATGTTGTTGTAGTATTGTTGTACTGTGACCAACACCCATTCCAGTATGTTGTTGTAGTATTGTTGTACTGTGACCAACCCCCATTCCAATAATGGTATTATTATTATTATTATTATTGGTATTATTATTATTATTATTATTATTATTGGTATTATTATTATTGGTATTATTATTGGTATTATTAT
This sequence comes from Oncorhynchus gorbuscha, assembly GCF_021184085.1. Taxonomy (NCBI): domain Eukaryota; kingdom Metazoa; phylum Chordata; class Actinopteri; order Salmoniformes; family Salmonidae; genus Oncorhynchus; species Oncorhynchus gorbuscha. The sequence continues at coordinate 132,565 of NW_025745304.1, read as the reverse complement.
TATTATTATTATTATTATTGGTATTATTATTATTGGTATTATTATTATTATTATTATTATTGGTA
>NW_025745304.1:0-130000 GCF_021184085.1 Oncorhynchus gorbuscha | reverse complement strand
TATTATTATGATTGGTATTATTATTATGATTGGTATTATTATTATTATTATTATTGGTATTATTATTATTATTATTGGTATTATTATTGGTATTATTATTATTGGTATTATTATTATGATTGGTATTATTATTATTATTGGTATTATTATTATTATTATTTTTATTATTGGTATTATTATTATTATTATTATTATTATTGGTATTATTATTATTATTGGTATTATTATTATTATTATTGGTATTATTATTATTATTGGTATTATTATTATTATTGGTATTATTATTATTGGTATTATTATTATTGGTATTATTATTATTATTGGTATTATTATTATTATTGGTATTATTATTATTATTATTATTGGTATTATTATTATTATTATTATTGGTATTATTATTATTGGTATTATTATTATTATTATTATTGGTATTATTATTATTATTATTATTGGTATTATTGTTATTATTGGTATTATTATTATTGGTATTATTATTATTATTATTATTGGTATTATTATTATTAATATTATTATTGGTATTATTATTATTGGTATTATTATTATTATTATTATTATTGGTATTATTATTATTAGTATTATTATTATTGGTATTATTATTATTATTATTGGTATTATTATTATTATTGGTATTATTATTATGATTGGTATTATTATTATTATTATTATTGGTATTATTATTATTATTGGTATTATTATTATTACTATTGGTATTATTATTATTATTATTTGTATTATTATTATTATTATTGGTATTATTATTGGTATTATTATTATTGGTATTATTATTATTATTGGTATTATTATTATTATTGGTATTATTATTATGATTGGTATTATTATTATTGGTATTATTATTATTATTATTTGTATTATTATTATTATTATTGGTATTATTATTGGTATTATTATTATTATTGGTATTATTATTACTATTGGTATTATTATTATTATTATTATTATTATTATTGGTATTATTATTATTATTATTATTGGTATTATTATTATTATTATTGGTATTATTATTATTATTGGTATTATTATTATTATTATTGGTATTATTATTATTATTATTATTGGTATTATTATTATTATTATTGGTATTATTATTATTATTATTACTATTGGTATTATTATTATTATTATTGGTATTATTATTATTATTATTATTGGTATTATTATTATTATTGGTATTATTATTATTATTATTATTATTATTGGTATTATTATTATTATTGGTATTATCATTATTGGTATTATTATTATTATTATTGGTATTATTATTATTATTATTATTGGTATTATTATTATTATTGGTATTATTATTATTATTATTACTATTGGTATTATTATTATTATTATTTGACCATACAATCTGAAACAAGACAGCGAAGTGCATACATTTTAATATTAATATCAACTATCTAAGTACGTGTGTAAAAACAAAGTAAACAATAAAGCACTATATATAGTAGATCATTAGAAAGTAGAAATCAAACATCAACAACAACATCAGTAGTCCATCAACGTTCATTATCATTAGCCAAGATGGCCGCCTTCTGTCTACAAGCATTTCTCAGAGGAAGACGAAAAGAGTCTTGGTTACAGTCGGCAGTAGTTCCTCATCCTTCTTTCCATAATTCCTACCTTTTACATGTGGCCTTGAAGATCTTAACCTCTCCCATCTCAGCCAGCAGGGTGGTGTTGAATGTGTTCTTGAAGTCTTCAGTGAATACCAGGTTTGTCTTGAGGCGGACCTTGTTGGCCCAGATCAGAGTGTTTCCTGGACGACAGAAGTAATTCATGGTAACCAACAGCTCCTCTAAATCGTGGTGATACACCACGTCAGCCGCCAGAACGTAGTCATAGCGATACACGGATCGTGGGTAAGTGCGTTCCACCTCAGGACCCCAGGACAGAGCTGTCACCTCAGGTGTATATTTAGAACGCCCTCTGGTGTTTCGGAGCAAGTTGTATCTAAGATTACTAAGGACGTCCGGGAGGTCGGTGGCCGTCACCTGGGCACCTGGGGACACATTACATAAGGAGCTTCTTAAGAAGAAGAAGAAGAAGAAAGATGTATTTTGTAGTCAGTTATCACCAGATACAGCAGCTGATGGGATTAGAGTCTAAAAATCAAAGGAAATCAGTAAGACTTACCCAGTAGACTGGCGACGATAGACACTAATCCTGTTCCTGATCCCAGTTCCAAAACCTGCTTTCCTTTCAGATCTATCACATCAGTATTGGTCTCCAGGTAGTTACATAGAGCCAACGCCTGCAGGGGAGCAAATACATTATATTACTATGTGTAGCCTATCACCACCTAGACCTTTATAGAAGTCTGCCACTAGGTGACAGTAGTCCACCACTAGGTGGCAGTAGTCCACCACTAGGTGACAGTAGTCCACCACTAGGTGGCAGTAGTCCACCACTAGGAGGCAGTAGTCCACCACTAGGTGGCAGTAGTCCACCACTAGGGGGCATAGTCCACCACTAGGTGGCAGTAGTCCATTTGTCTGTTTCCCTGTAGAAGAGCAATCTGAATAGGAAGGCCAGAAGACACCTGTTGTTCCATGTGAGTGTTTGGTGCATTGATTTATCCTGCCGACTACTTAAAATGTAGTGATTTATCCTGCGGACAACGCCAAATGTAGTGATTTATCCTGCGGACAACGCCAAATGTAGTGATTTATCCTGCGGACAACGCCAAATGTAGTGATTTATCCTGCGGACAACGCCAAATGTAGTGATTTATCCTGCGGACTACTTCAAATGTAGTGATTTATCCTGCTGACAACGCCAAATGTAGTGATTTATCCTGCTGACAACGCCAAATGTAGTGATTTATCCTGTCAAACTACTCCAAATGTAGTGATTTATCCTGTCAAACTACTTCAAATGTAGTGATTTATCCTGATGTAGTGATTTATCCTGTCAAACTACTTCAAAAGTAGTGATTCATCCTGCCGACAACGCCACATGTAGTGTAGAACTGTACTCACTGCTGGCCATATCACTCCGCCATGGGAGTCCATTGCCTCGACGATGTTGATTTTGTGCCCAGCATAGAAGTAGACCTCTCTGTCCAGTCGTATCCAGGGGACGTGGGTATTATCCAGCTGGGCATCTCCTGTATCCTTGGTGTCCAGCTCCTCTACACAGGAATGGAACAAACCACTCATTCACATGGATCATACCATTTCTATTTCCTGGGTGTGTACTGTCAATGGTAGACTTGTGTTGTTAAATGATTGAGTCTGAGTATCTAGGCATTATAAAATGATGTCAATGACTCACCGATAATGTCTTCGTCAGTCGCTTCGGTGCTACAGCGGGAGTTAGTGTCTTCTGCTTCTTCATTGTCATCTGATTCCTCCTCACCGTCTATCACTGTTGTCTCGCTATCATCTTTCTCCTCCTCCTCCTCCTCTACTGTAATGAAAGCAGTGTCCTTCTCATCTTTGTGATTTGTGCCTAAAGGATCCATAAAAAGGTACAGCCAGCACTCTCTACAGGCTCAGTCTCTACTAATGGTACAGCCAGTACTCACTACAGGCTCAGTCTCTACTAATGGTACAGCCAGCACTCTCTACAGGCTCAGTCTCTTCTAATGGTACAGCCAGCCCTCTCTACAGGCTCAGTCTCTTCTAATGGTACAGCCAGCACTCTCTACAGGCTCAGTCTCTTCTAATGGTACAGCCAGCACTCTCTACAGGCTCAGTCTCTTCTAATGGTACAGCCAGCACTCTCTACAGGCTCAGTCTCTACTAATGGTACAGCCAGCACTCTCTACAGGCTCAGTCTCTACTAATGGTACAGCCAGCACTCTCTACAGGCTCAGTCTCTTCTAATGGTACAGCCAGCACTCTCTACAGGCTCAGTCTCTTCTAATGGTACAGCCAGCCCTCTCTACAGGCTCAGTCTCTTCTAATGGTACAGCCAGCCCTCTCTACAGGCTCAGTCTCTTCTAATGGTACAGCCAGCACTCTCTACAGGCTCAGTCTCTACTAATGGTACAGCCAGCACTCTCTACAGGCTCAGTCTCTTCTAATGGTACAGCCAGCACTCTCTACAGGCTCAGTCTCTTCTAATGGTACAGCCAGTACTCTCTACAGGCTCAGTCTCTACTAATGGTACAGCCAGCACTCTCTACAGGCTCAGTCTCTACTAATGGTACAGCCAGCACTCTCTACAGGCTCAGTCTCTTCTAATGGTACAGCCAGCACTCTCTACAGGCTCAGTCTCTTCTAATGGTACAGCCAGCACTCTCTACAGGCTCAGTCTCTTCTAATGGTACAGCCAGCACTCTCTACAGGCTCAGTCTCTACTAATGGTACAGCCAGCACTCTCTACAGGCTCAGTCTCTTCTAATGGTACAGCCAGCACTCTCTACAGGCTCAGTCTCTTCTAATGGTACAGCCAGCACTCTCTACAGGCTCAGTCTCTACTAATGGTACAGCCAGCACTCTCTACAGGCTCAGGCTCTCCCACACTTTGTAAAACCCCAAGTCCAACACTTGAGTTTTTATCTCTCTCCCCCTCTCCCTAACTTCACTCCTCCCCGAACCATGTTTGGTAACAACATATTTTTCCCCGCTAACAGTCTGTCAAAGCTAAGTGCTGTAATGAAATCCTGACCCCCTTAGACACCCTTCCACAGCCCTCGTTCATTCCCCATATGGACCGCCTCACAGTGGAGTTGAAGACCCCTTTTAAAACCCTTTATCAAACCAAAAACCATCACCTATCTACTGCAGTCCTTGGTTTTATTTGGTCAGTGGGGTTTTGGGGGTCAACCCTCCACCTTCACCTGGTGTTCCATCTCGTACTTAACCAATCAATGATTAATTAAGTATTTTGTCTCTTCTTCTTGTTGCTGAATCTTAGGAAGTTTCAGAGTCGAGGTTTTAAGACTGATCAGAATCCTCCTGGGTCGTCTCAGAGTGGAGGTTTTAATACTGATTAGAATCCTCCTGGGTCGTCTCAGAGTCAAGGTTTTAAGACTGATCAGAATCCTGCTGGGTCGTCTCAGAGTCAAGGTTTTAAGACTGATCAGAATCCTCCTGGGTCGTCTCAGAGTCAAGGTTTTAAGACTGATCAGAATCCTGCTGGGTCGTCTCAGAGTCGAGGTTTTAAGACTGATCAGAAACCTGCTGGGTCGTCTCAGAGTCGAGGTTTTAAGACTGATCAGAATCCTCCTGGGTCGTCTCAGAGTCGAGGTTTTAATACTGATTAGAATCCTGCTGGGTCGTCTCAGAGTCGAGGTTTTAAGACTGATCAGAATCCTCCTGGGTCGTCTCAGAGTCAAGGTTTTAAGACTGATCAGAATCCTGCTGGGTCGTCTCAGAGTCAAGGTTTTAAGACTGATCAGAATCCTCCAGGGTCGTCTCAGAGTCGAGGTTTTAATACTGATCAGATCCCTCCTGGGTCGTCTCAGAGTCGAGGTTTTAAGACTGATCAGAATCCTCCTGGGTCGTCTCAGAGTCGAGGATTTAAGATTGATCAGAATACTGCTGGGTCGTCTCAGAGTCGAGGTTTTAAGACTGATCAGAATCCTGCTGGGTCGTCACAGAGTCGGGGTTTTAAGACTGATCAGAATCCTGCTGGGTCGTCTCAGAGTCGAGGTTTTAAGACTGATCAGAATCCTGCTGGGTCGTCTCAGAGTCGAGGTTTTAACCTCTTGCTCCTACCTGGCACGCAGGCGTCCCATCTAGAGCTCTGGAAATGCAAATGCGCTACGCTAAATGCTAATAGTATTAGTTAAAACTCAAACGTTCATTAAAATACACATGCAGGGTATTGAATTAAAGCTACACTCGTTGTGAATCCAGGCAACAAGTCAGATTTTTAAAATGCTTTTCGGCGAAAGCATGAGAAGCTATTATCTGATAGCATGTAACACCCCAAAAGACCTGCAGGGGACGTAAACAAAATAATTAGCATAGTCGGCGCTACACAAACCGCACAAATAAAATATAAAACATTCATTACCTTTGACCATCTTCTTTGTTGGCACTCCTAGATGTCCCATAATCACTATTGGGTCTTTTTTTCGATTAAATCGGTCCATATATAGCCTAGATATCGATCTACGAAGACTGTGTGATAAACGAAAAAAATAGCGTCTTATAACGTAACGTCATTTTTTTAAATTAAAAAAGTAGACGATAAACTTTCACAAAACACTTCGAAATACTTTTGTAATGCAACTTTAGGTATTAGTAAACGTTACTAAGCGATCAAATTAATCACGAGACGAAGTGTTTCCTATAGGGGTCCGTCTTGAAATACTGTCCGAGGTTTTAATACTGATCAGAACCCTCCTGGGTCGTCTCAGAGTCGAGGTTTTAATACTGATCAGAATCCTCCTGGGTCGTTTCAGAGTCGAGGATTTAAGACTGATCAGAATCCTCCTGGGTCGTCTCAGAGTCGAGATTTTAATACTGATCAGAATCCTCCTGGGTCGTTTCAGAGTCGAGGTTTTAAGACTGATCAGAATCCTCCTGGGTCGTCTCAGAGTCGAGGTTTTAAGACTATGAGAGTCAGAATCCTGCTGGGTCGTCTCAGAGTCGAGGTTTTAATACTGATCAGAATCCTCCTGGGTCGTCTGCTGGGTCGTCTCAGAGTCGAGGTTTTAATACTGATCAGAATCCTCCTGGGTCGTCTCAGAGTCGAGGTTTTAATACTGATCAGAACCCTCCTGGGTCGTCTCAGAGTCAAGGTTTTAAGACTGATCAGAATCCTGCTGGGTCGTCTCAGAGTCGAGGTTTTAAGACTGATCAGATTCCTCCTGGGTCGTCTCAGAGTCGAGGTTTTAAGACTGATCAGAATCCTCCTGGGTCGTCTCAGAGTCGAGGTTTTAATACTGATCAGAATCCTCCTGGGTCGTCTGCTGGGTCGTCTCAGAGTCGAGGTTTTAATACTGATCAGAACCCTCCTGGGTCGTCTCAGAGTCGAGGTTTTAATACTGATCAGAATCCTCCTGGGTCGTTTCAGAGTCGAGGATTTAAGACTGATCAGAATCCTCCTGGGTCGTCTCAGAGTCGAGATTTTAATACTGATCAGAATCCTCCTGGGTCGTTTCAGAGTCGAGGTTTTAAGACTGATCAGAATCCTCCTGGGTCGTCTCAGAGTCGAGGTTTTAAGACTATGAGAGTCAGAATCCTGCTGGGTCGTCTCAGAGTCAAGGTTTTAATACTGATCAGAATCCTCCTGGGTCGTCTGCTGGGTCGTCTCAGAGTCGAGGTTTTAATACTGATCAGAATCCTCCTGGGTCGTCTCAGAGTCGAGGTTTTAATACTGATCAGAACCCTCCTGGGTCGTCTCAGAGTCAAGGTTTTAAGACTGATCAGAATCCTGCTGGGTCGTCTCAGAGTCGAGGTTTTAAGACTGATCAGAATCCTCCTGGGTCGTCTCAGAGTCGAGGTTTTAAGACTATGAGAGTCAGAATCCTTCATCACACGGCAGGTAGCCTAGTGGTTAGAGTGTTGGACTAGTAACCGAAAGGTTGCAAGTTCAAATCCCCGAGCTGACAAGGTACAAATCTGTCGTTCTGCCCCTGAACAGGCAGTTAACCCACTAGGCTGTCATTGAAAATACGAATTTGTTCTTAACTTACTTGCCTGGTTAAATAAAGGAAAAATAAAAAAACACCAACCCGACTCTATATTTAGAGATGGAACCATCTGAAACACACACAAACACATTTTAGATTTAAACAAACAATATCTAAATCACCGTAAACTGTCAACTCCATCTCCCTGATATACTAAGATAGGATATGAACTTTTGGCTCAAATATGTTTATTTTAATTAGGTTTTAGAGTCATGAAGCAACTGAGGACAGGGCCTGAAATGAACACCAGCCACCAGGCAAATGTGGGTAGATGTTGGCAATGGCTGGTAAATATGTTTACTTCATCAGTCACATTGGCGGGTGGTCAGGGGTCAGGGGTCAGGGCTACACAGTGCCAGCATTCCACTCGCATTTGCAAATTAAAATAAAGTTATTAAAGTTATAAGTCAAGTATGAGCACATTTATGGCAAAAAATTAACTGTGCAGTAGCCGTTTTCAAATTATTTCTGCCATTTGTTTTTCATAGCTGGTAATCGCAAACAAAGAATTAGGAAACCTAAAGCCCTCCTCGTGTAGCAACACTGCCTGGTTTGTGGACTATGAGTGAAGTGCTGAAAGACAGATTTTTTATAGAAGCGCTGCCACAAGGCAGAAACGTTGCTCTGGTTGATTTGAAAGTGTTTATCTTGACTTGTTCACAAGCCAGGTTGTTGTTCAATGTTTCAGTTTGTTTCAACTGAGAAGTCAGCTACTAGTCAGGCATATTACCATGGTAACCTCCCGTCCTTAAAGGGGCAGCTCAACATTTTGTCTGATCACAACAACACAAATACAATCCATGTCTCAATTGTCTCAAGGCTTATAATGTCTCCTGTCTTCACCTAAACTGGTCAGTGTCTGTCATGGAAAGAGCAGGTGTTCTTAATGTTTTGTCCACTCAGTGTATGTGGCTGTACTATCTGACCTGACTGGTGACCTGTGTTGGCTTGACTCTGGTATATCTGTAGCAGGTGTTCTTAATGTTTTGTCCACTCAGTGTATGTGGCTGTAATATCTGACCTGTGTTGGCTTGACTCTGGTATATATGTAACAGGTGTTCTTAATGTTTTGTCCACTCATTGTATGTGGCTGTAATATCTGACCTGTGTTGGCTTGACTTTGGTATATCTGTAGCAGGTGTTCTTAATGTTTTGTAACGATTAGAAACAGTCTGATTTAGTCTCCTTGTAGGGACACTTATAAATGAGGCCTAATTAAAAACAGTTATCTGGTTCCCTTGTTTGTTTGGATCACCAAAATACCACGGTCTACATTACGGTGAGGTCAAAGACTAATGTAGCTCAGAGGGAAGCATAGCTTTATGGAATGGGGAGATTGAGGGGTATCCCCCCCAGCCAAGAGGAAGTCTACGGGAATCCCACCTCACCACTTAGTGAGACTGAAATAGGACGAGGGATGACAGAGAGCATGAGGTATGTCTTAAAGATGTCTCAGGATGATTGATGGATGAGTTGTGTCTTAAATGGATCTTTCTCGGGGGAGGTCGAAAGGGCAAACGAGGGCGGAGCCAAATCCCTGACGGACACCTTCTGGAAGCTGCCTGAAGTGGGTGGAGCTAGCTGAGCCTCCCTTGACCTTAAAGGGATAGTCCCACTCCAGAATGAAACTCCTGTCAATTTGGTGAGTCTATCTCCTGTTGCCAGGCATTTCAACAGCCATAATCATGATGTAGAAATCACCTGTTGCCAGACATTTCAACAGCCATAATCATGAACTAAGTATCTTACTTTATATGGCCGTTGAATTAGTGAAGGCGCCACCTAGTGGAGGAGATGGGGATAAATTACTTCTCCATGGAGAGACACACATTGGTTAGATCGCTTGATCACTCTAGCAGTTCTCAATGAGGAATGGTCTTTTTCTAGTATGTTCTAAATAGACAGAAAATGTAGGGAATGACATCATAATGACCGGTAATGACATCATAATGACAGGGAATGACATCATAATGACCGGTAATGACATCATAATGACAGGGAATGACTTCATAATGACCGGTAATGACATCATAATGACAGGGAATGACATCATAATGACCAGTAATGACATCATAATGACAGGGAATGACATCATAATGACAGGGAATGACATCATAATGACCAGTAATGACATCATAATGACAGGGAATGACATCATAATGACCAGTAATGACAGGGAATGACATCATAATGACCGATAATGACATCATAATGACAGGGAATGACATCATAATGACCAGTAATGACCGGTAATGACATCATCATGTAATTGTATTGTGTCTTTATTTGATTGTCATGTTTCCCCACACAGCTTCCTCTGCTGGGATCTCTGGATCGGGCCAATACTGACTTGGAATTTAGAACGATGCTCGTCTGTGAGGTTGTGTTGTTGTGACACTGATTACCATTGGCTCGCACGCTGAAGAAGGGCTCATAACCCCAAACGTTAAAATATGTCAATGTATGGTTATTTATCGGAGAGCTGTCCAATTTCTGTTCTTTGAACCACACACCTTGTAGAATCCATAGCCAGAAGAATTCAGGCTGTTCTGGGGGCAAAGGGAGTTCCGACCCAGTACCAGATGGGTGTACCTAATAAACTGCCCACTGAGTGTCTGTTTTCCATAAGAGTTGTGTGAAGTTGGTAGGATCTTATTCAAAATGATTCACAGCTGTAATGGCTGCCGAAGGTGCTTCCACCAAGCATTGACTCTGGGCAGGGGGGGGTGAAGACATTTTTTATTTAATTTGGAACACTTTCCATAATGTTTATTTGACTTTTGAAGATGTGGAGTTGGTTGTGTAGAAATAGGTAGGAAAGGAATTCAATGTAATAAATGTTTTGACATGTTCAGGGCAGCAAAAAGTGAATGTGTAGATTTTTACTAGAAACTTTATATATCCATAACAAATTAGATTTGAATACAGAATGGAACAAGACAACAAAGTACATACATTTATAATAATATCAATACAAAACTACATGTAACAACTACGTAAACAATAAAGCACTAGATATCACAGGTAAGTATTGAGGAGAACATCAAACATCAACAACTGACATCATCAGTAGTCCATCAACGTCCGTTATCATTAGCCAAGATGGCCGCCTTCTGTCTTCAAGCATTTCTCAGAGGAAGAAGGAACAGGAAGTCTTGGTTACATTTGGCATAGTCTGCAGGATGTTAACTATTCCTTTGTCTTCCCTAATCCCTACCTTTTACACACAAGGGCATAAACCTCTTCCATCTCAGCCAGCAGGGTGGTGTTGAATGTGTTCCTCTGTCTCTCTACATGTGACCATGAAGATCTTAACCTCTCCCATCTCAGCCAGCAGGGTGGTGTTGAATGTGTTCCTCTGTCTCTCTACATGTGACCATGAAGATCTTAACCTCTCCCATCTCAGCCAGCAGGGTGGTGTTGAATGTGATCCTCTGTCTCTCTGCATGTGGCCATGAAGATCTTAACCTCTCCCATCTCAGCCAGCAGGGTGGTGTTGAATGTGATCCTCTGTCTCTCTGCATGTGGCCATGAAGATCTTAACCTCTCCCATCTCAGCCAGCAGGGTGGTGTTGAAGGTGTTCCTCTGTCTCTCTGCATGTGGCCTTGAAGATCTTAACCTCTCCCATCTCAGCCAGCAGGGTGGTGTTGAAGGTGTTCTTGAAGTCCTCAGTGAATACCAGGTCTGTGGGAAAACGGACCTTGTTGGCCCAGATCAGAGTGGTTCCTAAGGGAAATCAAATGAGTTGTTTAAGGCTTTCATGTCTTACATTCAGGGAACTGTTCAATGAATCAACTGTTCATCCAACAAATCAACCAACCAATCAACAATTTAACAAATCAACCAATCAATCAATAAACTAATCAATAATTTAACCAATCAGTCAATCAATCAACCTGGACGGCAGAAGTATGTCATGGTGAACAGCAGCTCATCCAGGTAGTCATGGTGATACACCACGTCAGCCGCCAGCACGTAGTCATAGCGATAGACAGATCTGGGGTAGATGCGTTCCACGTCAGGACCCCAGGACAGAGCTGCAGCTTGGGGAGTGTTCCTCCAGCGCCCTCTTGTGTTACGGAGCAGGTTGGCTCTCAGGTTACCTATGATCTCTGGTAGGTCTGTAGCTGTGACCCAGGCACCTGGGGACAGGAAGCACTCTGTTATTCAACTAACAGACACACAGGTGGCCAGTACCAAATCAACCCCTAGCCACTAGTTGTCTAGTGCCGAGGACACTTCATGCAGATCTGAAAAGATTGGATAGGTGTAAGTGGTATAGAATGCTAGGACCTCATCCACCTTGCTAGGCCCTCCTACACCTTGATAGGATCTCCTCCCTCTTGACAGGACCTCCTCCCCCTTGACAGGACCTCCTCCACCTAGCTAGGACCTCCTCCACCTAGCTAGGGCCTCCTCCCCCTTGCTAGGGCCTCCTCCCCCTAGCTAGGACCTCCTCCACCTAGCTAGGACCTCCTCCACCTAGCTAGGGCCTCCTCCCCCTTGCTAGGACCTCCTCCACCTAGCTAGGACCTCCTCCCCCTTGATAGACCTCCTCCACCTTGATAGGACCTCCTCCACCTTGATAGGACCTCCTCCGCCTTGCTAGCCACCCTGACAGGACCTCCTCCACTTTGATAGGCTAGGTAGAAATGTTGCCATATTTCTTACACCTCTCCGATCTTCTCAGATGTACAATATGAGTAAATCTAATGCCCAGACTCACCTAGGAGTGTGGCTACAATAGACACTAGGCCAGGACCTGCTCCTAGCTCCAGCACTGCCTTGTCCACCAGGTTCAACTGCTCAACGTTGGTCTCTAGGTAGTGACACAGAGCCAACGCCTGCAGGCAACCAGAGTTACTATAGAAACCATCATTATAGTTGTTAGAAGTTCATTAATCATCGTTCATCCATCCACACTGTGAAACATTTAACCAATCATCATCCTCTATCCACACTGTGAAACATTTAACCAATCATCATCCTCTATCCACACTGTGAAACATTTAACCAATCATCATCCTCCATCCACACTGTGAAACATTTAACCAATCATCATCCTCTATCCACACTGTGAAACATTTAACCAATCATCATCCTCTATCCACACTGTGAAACATTTAACCAATCATCATCCTCTATCCACACTGTGAAACATTTAACCAATCATCATCCTCCATCCACACTGTGAAACATTTAACCAATCATCATCCTCCATCCACACTGTGAAACATTTAACCAATCATCATCCTCCATCCACACTGTGAAACATTTAACCAATCATCATCCTCCATCCACACTAGACTAACTCACCGCTGGCCAGATGACAGCACCGTAAGAGTCCAAGGCCTCAAAGATGCTGATCTCCTCTCCTACGTAGCAAAACACCTCTTTACCAAACTTGGAGTAGGTAGTGGGGGCCCAGGCCTGGTCCTTCTGCTGCTGGGGTTCAGTCCCCTTGGCTTTGTCATCTGATTCCTCCTCCCCGTCTATCACGGTTGTCTCGCTATTATCTTCCTCCTCTTCATCTTCCTCATCATCATCATCGTTCTCGTCCTCCTCATCTTTCTTCTCGTCTTCCGTTTCCTTCTCTTCTTTCATGATCTCAGTCTTCTCCTCCTCTTGGTGAGATGTGCATAAAGGGTCCATCTGCACTGATATATAGTGTCGTAGCTGATGTTACGTTGATACCTTAGCTGCTAATGGTGCAGTCAGTCCTCTCTTCAGGCTCAGTCTCTCCCACTCTTTGTAAACACAGCGTCTCTTCAGGCTCAGTCTCTCCCACTCTTTGTAAACACAGCGTCTCTTCAGGCTCAGTCTCTCCCACTCTTTGTAAACACAGCGTCCAACACTTGAGTTTTATCTCCCCTCCCTAATTTCACCCCTGCCTTTCTTCACTCCTCCCTGCTCACAGCCTGTCACAGGCTACGTACTGTAATGACACCCTGACCCCCCCAGCCTCGACCATCCCCGTATGGACGGCCTCACAGAGAACTATGTTGCACTAAATGCACCGTCAACCAAATAATGGAACTGACATCTCACCCAAAATAACATCTCAGTCATTACACTCCTCATATTCTCATCAGTCAATACACTCCTCATATTCTCATCAGTCATTACACTCCTCATATTCTCATCAGTCATTACACTCCTCATATTCTCATCAGTCAATACACTCCTCATATTCTCATCAGTCATTACACTCCTCATATTCTCATCAGTCATTACACTCCTCATATTCTCATCAGTCATTACACTCCTCATATTCTCATCTCAGTCAATACACTCCTCATATTCTCATCAGTCATTACACTCCTCATATTCTCATCAGTCATTACACTCCTCATATTCTCATCTCAGTCATTACACTCCTCATATTCTCATCAGTCATTACACTCCTCATATTCTCATCAGTCATTACACTCCTCATATTCTCATCAGTCATTACACTCCTCATATTCTCATCAGTCATTACACTCCTCATATTCTCATCAGTCATTACACTCCTCATATTCTCATCAGTCATTACACTCCTCATATTCTCATCAGTCATTACACTCCTCATATTCTCATCAGTCATTACACTCCTCATATTCTCATCTCAGTCAATACACTCCTCATATTCTCATCAGTCATTACACTCCTCATATTCTCATCAGTCATTACACTCCTCATATTCTCATCTCAGTCATTACACTCCTCATATTCTCATCAGTCATTACACTCCTCATATTCTCATCAGTCATTACACTCCTCATATTCTCATCAGTCATTACACTCCTCATATTCTCATCAGTCATTACACTCCTCATATTCTCATCAGTCATTACACTCCTCATATTCTCATCAGTCATTACACTCCTCATATTCTCATCAGTCATTACACTCCTCATATTCTCATCAGTCATTACACTCTCATATTCTCATCAGTCATTACACTCCTCATATTCTCATCAGTCATTACACTCCTCATATTCTCATCAGTCATTACACTCCTCATATTCTCATCAGTCATTACACTCCTCATATTCTCATCAGTCATTACACTCCTCATATTCTCATCAGTCATTACACTCCTCATATTCTCATCAGTCATTACACTCCTCATATTCTCATCAGTCATTACACTCCTCATATTCTCATCAGTCATTACACTCCTCATATTCTCATCAGTCATTACACTCTCATATTCTCATCAGTCATTACACTCCTCATATTCTCATCAGTCATTACACTCCTCATATTCTCATCAGTCATTACACTCCTCATATTCTCATCAGTCATTACACTCCTCATATTCTCATCAGTCATTACACTCCTCATATTCTCATCAGTCATTACACTCCTCATATTCTCATCAGTCATTACACTCTCATATTCTCATCAGTCATTACACTCCTCATATTCTCATCAGTCATTACACTCCTCATATTCTCATCAGTCATTACACTCCTCATATTCTCATCAGTCATTACACTCCTCATATTCTCATCAGTCATTACACTCCTCATATTCTCATCAGTCATTACACTCCTCATATTCTCATCAGTCATTACACTCCTCATATTCTCATCAGTCATTACACTCCTCTATTCTCATCAGTCATTACACTCCTCATATTCTCATCAGTCATCAGTCATTACACTCCTCATATTCTCATCAGTCATTACACTCCTCATATTCTCATCAGTCATTACACTCCTCATATTCTCATCAGTCATTACACTCCTCATATTCTCATCAGTCATTACACTCCTCATATTCTCATCAGTCATTACACTCCTCATATTCTCATCAGTCATTACACTCCTCATATTCTCATCAGTCATTACACTCCTCATATTCTCATCAGTCATTACACTCCTCATATTCTCATCAGTCATTACACTCCTCATATTCTCATCAGTCATTACACTCCTCATATTCTCATCAGTCATTACACTCCTCATATTCTCATCAGTCATTACACTCCTCATATTC
Source organism: Oncorhynchus gorbuscha (assembly GCF_021184085.1). Classification (NCBI taxonomy): domain Eukaryota; kingdom Metazoa; phylum Chordata; class Actinopteri; order Salmoniformes; family Salmonidae; genus Oncorhynchus; species Oncorhynchus gorbuscha. Next base: position 114,377 of record NW_025745304.1, on the reverse strand, counting down.
TCATCAGTCATTACACTCCTCATATTCTTTGCTGCATTGAAAAATACAATGTGAGCGGCTATTCTGGCTCTATTCTGGCTCTATTCTGGCTCTATTCTGGCTCTATTCTGACTCTATTCTAACTCTATTCTGGCTCTATTCAGGCTCTATTCTGGTTCTATTCTGGCTCTATTCTGGTTCTATTCTGGTTCTATTCTGGCTCTATTCTAACTCTATTCTGGCTCTATTCTGGCTCTATTCTGGCTCTATTCTGGCTCTATTCGGGCTCTATTCTGGCTCTATTCTGGCTCTATTCTGGTTCTATTCTGGCTCTATTCTGGCTCTATTCTGGCTCTATTCTGGCTCTATTCTGGCTCTATTCTGGCTCTATTCTGGCTCTATTCAGGTTCTATTCTGGCTCTATTCTGGCTCTATTCAGGCTCTATTCTGGCTCTATTCAGGCTCTATTCTGGTTCTATTCTGACTCTATTCTAACTCTATTCTGGCTCTATTCTGGCTCTATTCTGGCTCTATTCTGGCTCTATTCTGACTCTATTCTGGCTCTATTCTGGCTCTATTCAGGTTCTATTCTGGCTCTATTCTGGTTCTATTCTGGTTCTATTCTGGCTCTATTCTGGCTCTATTCTGACTCTATTCTGGCTCTATTCTGGCTCTATTCAGGTTCTATTCTGGCTCTATTCTGGTTCTATTCTGGTTCTATTCTGGTTCTATTCTGACTCTATTCTGGCTCTATTCTGGCTCTATTCAGGTTCTATTCTGGCTCTATTCTGGTTCTATTCTGGTTCTATTCTGACTCTATTCTGGCTCTATTCTGGCTCTATTCTGGCTCTATTCTGGCTCTATTCTGGCTCTATTCTGGTTCTATTCTGGTTCTATTCTGACTCTATTCTGGCTCTATTCTGGCTCTATTCTGGCTCTATTCTGGCTCTATTCTGGCTCTATTCTGGCTCTATTCTGGCTCTATTCAGGTTCTATTCTGGCTCTATTCTGGTTCTATTCTGGTTCTATTCTGGTTCTATTCTGACTCTATTCTGGCTCTATTCTGGCTCTATTCAGGTTCTATTCTGGCTCTATTCTGGTTCTATTCTGGTTCTATTCTGACTCTATTCTGGCTCTATTCTGGCTCTATTCTGGCTCTATTCTGGCTCTATTCTGGCTCTATTCTGGCTCTATTCTGGTTCTATTCTGGTTCTATTCTGGCTCTATTCTGGTTCTATTCTGGTTCTATTCTGGCTCTATTCTGGTTCTATTCTGGTTCTATTCTGGTTCTATTCTGGCTCTATTCTGGTTCTATTCTGGTTCTATTCTAGCTCTATTCTGGCTCTATTCTGGTTCTATTCTGGCTCTATTCTGGTTCTATTCTGGCTCTATTCTGGTTCTATTCTGGTTCTATTCTGGTTCTATTCTGGCTCTATTCTGGTTCTATTCTGGTTCTATTCTGGCTCTATTCTGGTTCTATTCTGGTTCTATTCTGGTTCTATTCTGGCTCTATTCTGGTTCTATTCTGGTTCTATTCTGGTTCTATTCTGGCTCTATTCTGGCTCTATTCTGGTTCTATTCTGGCTCTATTCTGGCTCTATTCTGGCTCTATTCTGGCTCTATTCTGGTTCTATTCTGGCTCTATTCTGGCTCTATTCTGGCTCTATTCTAACTCTATTCTGGCTCTATTCAGGTTCTATTCTGGTTCTATTCTGGCTCTATTCTGGTTCTATTCTGGCTCTATTCTGGCTCTATTCTGGCTCTATTCTGGCTCTATTCAGGTTCTATTCTGGTTCTATTCTGGCTCTATTCTGGCTCTATTCTGGCTCTATTCTGGCTCTATTCTAGCTCTATTCTGGTTCTATTCTGAATCTATTCTGGCTCTATTCTGGCTCTATTCTGACTCTATTCTGGCTCTATTCTAGCTCTATTCTGGTTCTATTCTGGTTCTATTCTGGCTCTATTCTGGCTCTATTCTGGCTCTATTCTGAATCTATTCTGGCTCTATTCTGGCTCTATTCTGGTTCTATTCTGGTTCTATTCTGGTTCTATTCTGGTTCTATTCTGGTTCTATTCTGGCTCTATTCTGGCTCTATTCTGGTTCTATTCTGGCTCTATTCTGGCTCTATTCTGGCTCTATTCTGGCTCTATTCTGGCTCTATTCTGACTCTATTCTAACTCTATTCTGGTTCTATTCTGGTTCTATTCTGGCTCTATTCTGGCTCTATTCTGGCTCTATTCTGGCTCTATTCTGACTCTATTCTGGCTCTATTCTAGCTCTATTCTGGTTCTATTCTGGTTCTATTCTGGCTCTATTCTGGCTCTATTCTGGCTCTATTCTGAATCTATTCTGGCTCTATTCTGGCTCTATTCTGGCTCTATTCTGGCTCTATTCTGGCTCTATTCTGGTTCTATTCTGGCTCTATTCTGGCTCTATTCTGGCTCTATTCTAACTCTATTCTGGCTCTATTCAGGTTCTATTCTGGTTCTATTCTGGCTCTATTCTGGTTCTATTCTGGCTCTATTCTGGCTCTATTCTGGCTCTATTCTGGCTCTATTCAGGTTCTATTCTGGTTCTATTCTGGCTCTATTCTGGCTCTATTCTGGCTCTATTCTGGCTCTATTCTAGCTCTATTCTGGTTCTATTCTGAATCTATTCTGGCTCTATTCTGGCTCTATTCTGACTCTATTCTGGCTCTATTCTAGCTCTATTCTGGTTCTATTCTGGTTCTATTCTGGCTCTATTCTGGCTCTATTCTGGCTCTATTCTGAATCTATTCTGGCTCTATTCTGGCTCTATTCTGGTTCTATTCTGGTTCTATTCTGACTCTATTCTGCCTCTATTCTGGTTCTATTCTGGCTCTATTCTGGCTCTATTCTGGTTCTATTCTGACTCTATTCTGGCTCTATTCTGGCTCTATTCTAGCTCTATTCTGGCTCTATTCTGGCTCTATTCTGGCTCTATTCTGGTTCTATTCTAACTCTATTCTGGCTCTATTCTGGTTCTATTCTGGCTCTGTTCTAGCTATATTCTGGCTCTATTCTGGCTCTATTCTAACTCTATTCTGGCTCTATTCTGGCTCTATTCTGGCTCTATTCTGGCTCTGTTCTAGCTATATTCTGGCTCTATTCGGGCTATATTCTGCCTCAATAACACAATCCCAAACGTCTCAAGACTTATAAAGCCTTCAACCTGTCTCCTCCCCTTCATCGACACTGATTGAAGTGGATTTGGGATCTTTCACCTGGATTAAACTGGTCAGTCTATGTCATGGAAAGAGCAGGTGTTCTTAATGTTTTGTCCACTCAGTGTATGTGGCTGTACTATCTGTCCTGAGTCGTGACCTGTGTTGGCTTGACTCTGGTATGTCTGTAGCAGGTTTAGTAACAGTCTTGACCTCTGGGTCTGATTTAGTCTCCTTATAGGGACACTTAGAAATGAGGCTAATTAAAAACAGGGAGTTCTCTGGTTCCCGGGTTTGCTTGGATCACCAAAATACCACTGTCTCAAGTTTGACTGATGCCAAGTTTGAGGAATCCACTTGGTCAACTTTACTTGGCCATTGCCCTTCTCCTATCAATACATATTGGATATCGCCAACAAATGACAGAGTCAAATTGGTATATATATATATATATATTTTTTTTTACCCCTTTTTCTCCCCAATTAATTGGTAGTTACAACCGCACTGCTCCTTGACACAATGCCCACTTAACCCGGAAGTCAACAGCACCAATGTGTCGGAGGAAACGCCGTACACCCGGCGATCGTCTCAGTGTGCACTGCGCCCGGCCCACCACAAGAGTCGCTAGTGAGCAATGGGACGAGGACATCCATGCCAGACAAACCCTCCCCTAACCCGGACGGCGCTGGGACAAACCCCCCTTAACCCGGACGGCGCTGGGACAAACCCTCCCCTAACCCGGACGACGCTGGGACAAACCCTCCCCTAACCCGGACGACGCTGGGACAAACCCTCCTCTAACCCGGACGGCGCTGGGCCAAACCCTCCCCTAACCCGGACGACGCTGGGACAAACCCTCCCCTAACCCGGACGACGCTGGGACAAACCCTCCTCTAACCCGGACGGCGCTGGGCCAAACCCTCCCTACAAACCCTCCCCTAACCCGGACGGCGCTGGGCCAAACCCTCCCTACAAACCCTCCCCTACAAACCCTCCCCTACAAACCCTCCCCCTACAAACCCTTCCCTAACCCGGAACGGCGCTGGGTCAAACCCTCCCCTACAAACCCTCCCCTACAAACCCTCCCCTACAAACCCTCCCTACAAACCCTTCCCTAACCCGGACGACGCTGGGCCAAACCCTCCCCCTACAAACCCTCTCCTACAAACCCTCCCCTACAAACCCTTCCCTAACCCGGACGACGCTGGGCCAAACCTCCCCTACAAACCCTCCCCTACAAACCCTTCCCTAACCCGGATGACGCTGGGACAAACCCTCCCCTAACCCGGATGACGCTGGGCCAAACCCTCCCCTACAAACCCTCCCCTACAAACCCTTCCCTAACCCGGACGACGCTGGGCCAAACCCTCCCCTACAAACCCTCCCCTACAAACCCTTCCCTAACCCGGACGACGCTGGGACAAACCCTCCTCTAACCCGGACGACGCTGGGACAAACCCTCCCCTAACCCGGACGACGCTGGGACAAACCCTCCCTAACCTGGACGGCGCGTATAAACCCTCCTCTAACCCGGACGACACGAGGCCAAACCCTCCCGACGCTGGGCCAAACCCTCCCCTAACCCGGACGACGCTGGGACAAACCCTCCCCTAACCCGGCCGGCGCTGGGACAAACCCTCCTCTAACCCGGACGACGCTGGGACACCATTGTGCACCGCCCGATGGGTCTCCCGGTCGCGGCCGGCTGCAACTGAACCTGGGGGGTATAGCTTCACCAGAGGACAGGGGTAACAGAATATGGCTTTATGCAGTGCAATCTCATATGTCAGACCCCGGGCAGACCCCAAGACAGGTCATCAGGGGGAATTTGTAACTCTGACCTCCATTAAAAACGGTTTTGATTTCGTCAGCGTTTGGCCTGGCTAAGAGAATTTGACCTGAATACGCCAGCTCTCGGGTTTCTGATATGACCGTTAAAACCAAATCTTATCCAGCCTGAAACCCTTTTGTCAGAGGTCCTTGGTATGCCCCTGCCTCTGCCCTACATAGCTCGGCATGAGGGGGTCTGATGAGGGGGACAGGGCCAAAGGAAATGGCTGGTCCACAGAGAGAGGGAGTGATGTCAGTGTCTGATTCTGTTGTGGTATTGTTGTACTGTGACCTTTTATACTGGTTTTGACTTGGTAACCAATAGCAAGACATTTCTAGATTTAACCTATCATAGAGGGCAGAGGTTGCCGGGTGAACTGATTGTATGTTTAGTTGTGGTAGGGGGTCTGGTGTTGTAGTGTTATGGGGGGTATGTTTAGTTGTGGTAGGGGGCCTGGTGTTGTAGTGTTATGGGGGGGGGTATGTTTAGTTGTGGTAGGGGGCCTGGTGTTGTAGTGTTATGGGGGGGTATGTTTAGTTGTGGTAGGGGGCCTGGTGTTGTAGTGTTATGGGGGGGGGGGGGGGTATGTTTAGTTGTGGTAGGGGGCCTGGTGTTGTAGTGTTATGGGGGGGGGTATGTTTAGTTGTGGTAGGGGGCCTGGTGTTGTAGTGTTATGGGGGGGGGGTATGTTTAGTTGTGGTAGGGGGCCTGGTGTTGTAGTGTTATGGGGGGGTATGTTTAGTTGTGGTAGGGGGCCTGGTGTTGTAGTGTTATGGGGGGGGGGGTATGTTTAGTTGTGGTAGGGGGCCTGGTGTTGTAGTGTTATGGGGGGGGGGGGGTATGTTTAGTTGTGGTAGGGGGTCTGGTGTTGTAGTGTTATGGGGGGGGGGGTATGTTTAGTTGTGGTAGGGGGCCTGGTGTTGTAGTGTTATGGGGGGGGGTATGTTTAGTTGTGGTAGGGGGCCTGGTGTTGTAGTGTTATGGGGGGGGGTATGTTTAGTTGTGGTAGGGGGCCTGGTGTTGTAGTGTTATGGGGGGTATGTTTAGTTGTGGTAGGGGGTCTGGTGTTGTAGTGTTATGGGGGGGGTATGTTTAGTTGGGGGGGGTCTGGTGTTGTAGTGTTATGGGGGGTATGTTTAGTTGTGGTAGGGGGCCTGGTGTTGTAGTGTTATGGGGGGGGGGGTCTGGTGTTGTAGTGTTATGGGGGGTATGTTTAGTTGTGGTAGGGGGTCTGGTGTTGTAGTGCTATGGGGGGGTATGTTTAGTTGTGGTAGGGGGCCTGGTGTTGTAGTGTTATGGGGAGGGGGCTGGTGTTGTAGTGTTATGGGGGGGCCTGGTGTTGTAGTGTTATGGGGGGTATGTTTAGTTGTGGTAGGGGGCCTGGTGTTGTAGTGTTATGGGGGGGGGTATGTTTAGTTGTGGTAGGGGGCCTGGTGTTGTAGTGTTATGGGGGGGGTATGTTTAGTTGTGGTAGGGGGTCTGGTGTTGTAGTGTTATGGGGGGTATGTTTAGTTGTGGTAGGGGGCCTGGTGTTGTAGTGTTATGGGGGGGGGGGTGTGTTTAGTTGTGGTAGGGGGCCTGGTGTTGTAGTGTTATGGGGGGTATGTTTAGTTGTGGTAGGGGGCCTGGTGTTGTAGTGTTATGGGGGGGTATGTTTAGTTGTGGTAGGGGGCCTGGTGTTGTAGTGTTATGGGGGGGGGTATGTTTAGTTGTGGTAGGGGGCCTGGTGTTGTAGTGTTATGGGGGGGGGGGGGGCATGTTTAGTTGTGGTAGGGGGCCTGGTGTTGTAGTGTTATGGGGGGGTATGTTTAGTTGTGGTAGGGGGCCTGGTGTTGTAGTGTTATGGGGGTGGGTATGTTTAGTTGTGGTAGGGGGCCTGGTGTTGTAGTGTTATGGGGGGGGGGTATGTTTAGTTGTGGTAGGGGGTCTGGTGTTGTAGTGTTATGGGGGGGGGGGGAGTATGTTTAGTTGTGGTAGGGGGCCTGGTGTTGTAGTGTTATGGGGGGGGGAGTATGTTTAGTTGTGGTAGGGGGCCTGGTGTTGTAGTGTTATGGGGGGGGGTATGTTTAGTTGTGGTAGGGGGCCTGGTGTTGTAGTGTTATGGGGGGGGGTATGTTTAGTTGTGGTAGGGGGCCTGGTGTTGTAGTGTTATGGGGGGGGGTATGTTTAGTTGTGGTAGGGGGTCTGGTGTTGTAGTGTTATGGGGGGGTATGTTTAGTTGGGGGGGGTCTGGTGTTGTAGTGTTATGGGGGGGTATGTTTAGTTGTGGTAGGGAGCCTGGTGTTGTAGTGTTATGGGGGGGGTCTGGTGTTGTAGTGTTATGGGGGGTATGTTTAGTTGTGGTAGGGGGTCTGGTGTTGTAGTGCTATGGGGGGGGGGTATGTTTAGTTGTGGTAGGGGGCCTGGTGTTGTAGTGTTATGGGGAGGGGGGGCTGGTGTTGTAGTGTTATGGGGGGGCCTGGTGTTGTAGTGTTATGGGGGTATGTTTAGTTGTGGTAGGGGGCCTGGTGTTGTAGTGTTATGGGGGGGGGTATGTTTAGTTGTGGTAGGGGGCCTGGTGTTCTGGTGTTATGGGGGGTATGTTTAGTTGTGGTAGGGGGCCTGGTGTTGTAGTGTTATGGGGGGGGGGGGTTGTAGTGTTATGGGGGGCCTGGTGTTGTAGTGTTATGGGGGGGGTATGTTTAGTTGTGGTAGGGGGTCTGGTGTTGTAGTGCTATGGGGGGGGGGGGGTGTTTAGTTGTGGTAGGGGGCCTGGTGTTGTAGTGTTATGGGGGGGCCTGGTGTTGTAGTGTTATGGGGGCCTGGTGTTGTAGTGTTATGGGGGGGGGGGGGCCTGGTGTTGTAGTGTTATGGGGGGGTATGTTTAGTTGTGGTAGGGGGCCTGGTGTTGTAGTGTTATGGGGGGCCTGGTGTTGTAGTGTTATGGGGGGGGGGGCCTGGTGTTGTAGTGTTATGGGGGTATGTTTAGTTGTGGTAGGGGGCCTGGTGTTGTAGTGTTATGGGGGGGCCTGGTGTTGTAGTGTTATGGGGGGGGTTTAGGTGGTAGGGGGTCCTGGTGTTGTAGTGTTATGGGGGGTATGTTTAGTTGTGGTAGGGGGCCTGGTGTTGTAGTGTTATGGGGGGGGGTATGTTTAGTTGTGGTAGGGGGCCTGGTGTTCTGGTGTTATGGGGGGTATGTTTAGTTGTGGTAGGGGGCCTGGTGTTGTAGTGTTATGGGGGGGCCTGGTGTTGTAGTGTTATGGGGGGGGGTATGTTTAGTTGTGGTAGGGGGTCTGGTGTTGTAGTGCTATGGTTGGGGGTATGTTTAGTTGTGGTAGGGGGCCTGGTGTTGTAGTGTTATGGGGGGGGGGGGGCCTGGTGTTGTAGTGTTATGGGGGGGGCCTGGTGTTGTAGTGTTATGGGGGGTATGTTTAGTTGTGGTAGGGGGCCTGGTGTTGTAGTGTTATGGGGGGGGGGGCCCTGGTGTTGTAGTGTTATGGGGGGGGGGGGGTATGTTTAGTTGTGGTAGGGGGTCTGGTGTTGTAGTGTTATGGGGGGGTATGTTTAGTTGTGGTAGGGGGTCTGGTGTTGTAGTGTTATGGGGGGGTATGTTTAGTTGTGGTAGGGGGCCTGGTGTTGTAGTGTAATGGGGGGGTATGTTTAGTTGTGGTAGGGGGCCTGGTGTTGTAGTGTTATGGGGGGGGGGTATGTTTAGTTGTGGTAGGGGGCCTGGTGTTGTAGTGTAATGGGGGGGGGTATGTTTAGTTGTGGTAGGGGGCCTGGTGTTGTAGTGTTATGGGGGGTATGTTTAGTTGTGGTAGGGGGCCTGGTGTTGTAGTGTAATGGGGGGGTATGTTTAGTTGTGGTAGGGGGCCTGGTGTTGTAGTGTTATGGGGGGTATGTTTAGTTGTGGTAGGGGGCCTGGTGTTGTAGTGTTATGGGGGGGGGGTATGTTTAGTTGTGGTAGGGGGCCTGGTGTTGTAGTGTTATGGGGGGGGGGTATGTTTAGTTGTGGTAGGGGCCTGGTGTTGTAGTGTTATGGGGGGGGGTATGTTTAGTTGTGGTAGGGGGCCTAGTGTTGTAGTGTTATGGGGGGTATGTTTAGTTGTGGTAGGGGGTCTGGTGTTGTAGTGTTATGGGGGGTATGTTTAGTTGTGGTAGGGGGTCTGGTGTTGTAGTGTTATGGGGGTATGTTTAGTTGTGGTAGGGGGCCTGGTGTTGTAGTGTTATGGGGGGGTATGTTTAGTTGTGGTAGGGGGTCTGGTGTTGTAGTGTTATGGGGGGTATGTTTAGTTGTGGTAGGGGGTCTGGTGTTGTAGTGTTATGGGGGGTATGTTTAGTTGTGGTAGGGGGCCTGGTGTTGTAGTGTTATGGGGGGGTATGTTTAGTTGTGGTAGGGGGCCTAGTGTTGTAGTGTTATGGGGGGGGGTATGTTTGAAATAGTATGAGGGATGACAGAGAGGATGAGGTATGTCTTCAGATGTCTCCGGATGGGAAATTAGAGTCTCCATGGATCTCCCTCTGGGACCTAAAGGGCAGACGGGTCGTACTGATGGGTGGACCATCTCACTTCAATCCATCTCTGACCCAAATCCTTTTCTCTTCAGCAGACTGACAGATGAAACCACTTCTTATCCAGAACTATTTACAGACCAGAGGTGTTTATAATGTACTGTATTTACAGACCAGAGGTGTTTATAATGTACTGTATTTACAGACCAGAGGTGTTTATAATGTACTGTATTTACAGACCAGAATGGTCTATAATGTACTGTATTTACAGACCAGAGGTGTTTATAATGTACTGTATTGACAGACCAGAGGTGTTTATAATGTACTGTATTTACAGACCAGAGGTGTTTATAATGTACTGTATTTACAGACCAGAGGTGTTTATCATGTACTGTATTTACAGACCAGAGGTGTTTATAATGTAGCAGGTCTTGAAGCAGGTCTTGTTTATGTACAGCAACACATCAGGTGAAGCAGGTCTTGTTTATTTACAGCAACACATCAGGTGAAGCAGGTTCTTATGTACAGCAACACATCAGGTGAAGCAGGTCTTGTTTATGTACAGCAACACATCAGGTGAAGCAGGTTCTTATGTACAGCAACACATCAGGTGAAGCAGGTTCTTATGTACAGCAACACATCAGGTGAAGCAGGTTCTTATGTACAACAACACATCAGGTGAAGCAGGTCTTGTTTATGTACAGCAACACATCAAGTGAAGCAGGTCTTGTTTATTTACAGCAACACAACAGGTGAAGCAGGTCTTGATATGTACAGCAACACAGCAGGTGTTGATAGCAGACACTATACATCTTCAATCAGAGATTAAACTGAATAACAGAGAAAACAATAAAATACTGATCTGCCCAGACATGAAGAGAGGAGAGTTCAAGGCCCAGACATGAAGGAGAGTTCAAGGCCCAGACATGGAGAGGAGAGTTCAAGGCCCAGACATGAAGGAGAGTTCAAGGTCCAGACATGAAGGGAAGGAGAGTTCAAGGCCCAGATATGAAGGGAAGGAGAGTTCAAGGCCCAGACATGAAGGGGAGTTCAAGGCCCAGACATGGAGAGGAGAGTTCAAGGCCCAGACATGAAGGAGAGTTCAAGGTCCAGACATGAAGGGAAGGAGAGTTCAAGGTCCAGACATGAAGGGAAGGAGAGTTCAAGGCCCAGACATGAAGGGAAGGAGAGTTCAAGGCCCAGACATGAAGGGGAGGAGAGTTCAAGGTCCAGACATGAAGGAGAGTTCAAGGCCCAGACATGGAGAGGAGAGTTCAAGGCCCAGACATGAAGGAGAGTTCAAGGTCCAGACATGAAGGGAAGGAGAGTTCAAGGTCCAGACATGAAGGGAAGGAGAGTTCAAGGCCCAGACATGAAGGGAAGGAGAGTTCAAGGCCCAGACATGAAGGGGAGGAGAGTTCAAGGCCCAGACATGAAGGGGAGTTCAAGGCCCAGACATGGAGAGGAGAGTTCAAGGTCCAGACATGAAGGAGAGTTCAAGGTCCAGACATGAAGGGAAGGAGAGTTCAAGGTCCAGACATGAAGGGAAGGAGAGTTCAAGGCCCAGACATGAAGAGAAGGAGAGTTCAAGGTCCAGACATGAAGGGAAGGAGAGTTCAAGGCCCAGACATGAAGGGGAGGAGAGTTCAAGGTCCAGACATGAAGGAGAGTTCAAGACCCAGACATGAAGGGGAGTTCAAGGCCCAGATATGAAGGGAAGGAGAGTTCAAGGCCCAGACATGAAGAGAGGAGAGTTCAAGGCCCAGACATGAAGGGAAGGAGAGTTCAAGACCCAGACATGAAGAGAGGAGAGTTCAAGGCCCAGACATGAAGGGAAGGAGAGTTCAAGGCCCAGACGTGAAGGGAAGGAGAGTTCAAGGCCCAGACGTGAAGGGAAGGAGAGTTCAAGGCCCAGATATGAAGGGAAGGAGAGTTCAAGGCCCAGACGTGAAGGGAAGGAGAGTTCAAGGCCCAGACGTGAAGGGAAGGGGAGTTCAAGGCCCAGACATGAAAGGGAGTTCAAGGTCCAGACATGAAGGGGAGTTCAAGGTCCAGACATGAAGGGGAGTTCAAGGCCCAGACATGAAGGGGAGTTCAAGGCCCAGACATGAAGGGGAGTTCAAGGCCCAGACATGAAGGGGAGTTCAAGGCCCAGACATGAAGGGGAGTTCAAGGCCCAGACATGAAGGGGAGTTCAAGGCCCAGACATGAAGGGGAGTTCAAGGCCCAGATATGAAGGGGAGGAGAGTTCAAGGCCCAGACATGAAGGGGAGTTCAAGGCCCAGACATGAAGGGGAGTTCAAGGCCCAGACGTGAAGAGAAGGAGAGTTCAAGACCCATATATGAAGGAGAGTTCAAGGCCCAGACATGAAGGAGAGTTCAAGGCCCAGACATGAAGGGAAGGAGAGTTCAAGGCCCAGACATGAAGGAGAGTTCAAGGCCCAGACATGAAGGAGAGTTCAAGGCCCAGACATGAAGGAGAGTTCAAGACCCAGATATGAAGGGGAGAGGAGAGTTCAAGGCCCAGACATGAAGGGAAGGAGAGTTCAAGACCCAGACATGAAGGGAAGGAGAGTTCAAGACCCAGACATGAAGAGAAGGAGAGTTCAAGGCCCAGACATGAAGGGGAGTTCAAGACCCAGACATGAAGGGAAGGAGAGTTCAAGGCCCAGACATGAAGGGGAGTTCAAGGCCCAGATATGAAGGGGAGTTCAAGACCCAGACATGAAGGGGAGTTCAAGGCCCAGACATGAAGGGAAGGAGAGTTCAAGGCCCAGACATGAAGGGGAGGAGAGTTCAAGACCCAGATATGAAGGGGAGTTCAAGGCCCAGACATGAAGGGAAGGAGAGTTCAAGACCCAGATATGAAGGGAAGGAGAGTTCCAGTAGTCTCCGCAAAGAGGACAGTAACCTCCGTAAAGAGGACAGTAAACCCCGTAAAGAGGACAGTACTCTCCGTAAAGAGGACAGTAGACTCTGTAAAGAGAACAGTAACCTCTGTAAAGAGAACAGTAGCCTCTGTAAAGAGAACAGTAGCCTCCGTAAAGAGGACAGTAACCTCCGTAAAGAGGACAGTATCCTCCGTAAAGAGGACAGTAACCTCTGTAAAGAGGACAGTAACCTCCGTAAAAAGGACAGTAACCTCCGTAAAGAGGACAGTAACCTCCGTAAAGAGGACAGTAACCTCCGTAAAGAGGACAGTATCCTCCGTAAAGAGGACAGTAACCTCTGTAAAGAGGACAGTAACCTCCGTAAAGAGGACAGTAACCTCCGTAAAGAGGACAGTAACCTCCGTAAAGAGGACAGTAACCTCCGTAAAGAGGACAGTAACCTCCGTAAAGAGGACAGTAACCTCCGTAAAGAGGACAGTAACCTCTGTAAAGAGGACAGTAGTCCCCGTAAAGAGGACAGTAGACTCTGTAAAGAGGACAGTAGTCTCCGTGAAGAGGAAAGGTCACTCCGTAAAGAGGACAGTAACCCCCGTAAAGAGGACAGTAGACTCTGTAAAGAGAACAGTAACCCCTGTAAAGAGGACAGTAACCTCCGTAAAGAGGACAGTAACCTCCGTAAAGAGGACAGTAACCTCCGTAAAGAGGACAGTAACCTCTGTAAAGAGGAAAGGTATCTCCATAAAGAGGACAATAGTCTCCGTAAAGAGGAAAGGTCACTCCGTAAAGAGGACAGTAACCTCCGTAAAGAGGCCAGTAGACTCTGTAAAGAGAACAGTAACCTCTGTAAAGAGAACAGTAACCTCCTTAAAGAGAACAGTAACCTCCGTAAAGAGGACATTAACCTCTGTAAAGAGGACAGTAGTCTCCGTAAAGAGGACAGTAACCCCTGTAAAGAGGACAGTAGCCTCTGTAAAGAGGACAGTAGTCTCCGTAAAGAGGACAGTAACCTCTGTAAAGAGGACAGTAGTCTCCGTAAAGAGGACAGTAACCTCTGTAAAGAGGAATGGTCACTCCGTAAAGAGGACAGTAACCCCCGTAAAGAGGACAGTAGACTCTGTAAAGAGGACAGTAGTCTCCGTAAAGAGGACAGTAGTCTCTGTGAAGAGGACAGTAGTCTCTGTAAAGAGGACAGTAGTCTCTGTAAAGAGAACAGTAACCTCTGTAGAGGGAACAGTAACCTCCGTAAAGAGGACAGTAACCTCTGTAAAGAGGACAGTAGTCTCCGTAAAGAGGACAGTAACCTCCGTAAAGAGGACAGTAACCTCTGTAAAGAGGACAGTAGTCTCCGTAAAGAGGACAGTAACCTCTGTAAAGAGGAAAGGTATCTCCATAAAGAGGACAGTAGTCTCCGTAAAGAGGAAAGGTCACTCCGTAAAGACGACTGTAACCTCTGTAAAGAGGACAGTAACCTCTGTAAAGAGGACAGTAGTCTCCGTAAAGAGGACAGTAACCTCTGTAAAGAGGAAAGGTACCTCCATAAAGAGGACAGTAGTCTCCGTAAAGAGGAAAGGTCACTCCGTAAAGAGGACAGTAACCTCTGTAAAGAGGAAAGGTCACTCCGTAAAGAGGACAGTAACCTCTGTAAAGAGGAAAGGTATCTCCATAAAGAGGACAGTAGTCTCCGTAAAGAGGACAGTAACCTCTGTAAAGAGGAAAGATCACTCCGTAAAGAGGACAGTAACCTCTGTAAAGAGGAAAGGTATCTCCGTAAAGAGGACAGTAACCATCAAGGGTAAATTACCTTCAAGAGTTAAGTGTAATGCGCTTCTCGACAATGCCTTTGTTGAGGGAGGGGCTGGGTGGGGAGGGGCTTGGCTGGGTGGGGAGGGGTTTGGCGGGTTGGGGAGGGGCTTGGCTGGGTGGGGAGGGGCTTGGCTGGGTGGGGAGGGGTTTGGCGGGGTGGGGAGGGGCTGGGTGGGGAGGGGAGGTGCTTGGCTGGGTGGGGAGGGGTTTGGCGGGGTGGGGAGGGGCTGGGTGGGGAGGGGCTTGGCGGGGTGGGGAGGGGCTTGTTCTCTGAGTGAGTGGCCGGGATTCAATCAAAGAACACACATTCACATCCCCATCTCTCCATCCCCCTGCAGTGTCTCAGACTGCTTCCGTAGAGCATGGTAGTATTAAGCTGCCTCTCCAGATCGTGTCTTCCTCCCCATCTCCTTCCTTGATGCTCGGTACAGTTTGATACTGAGACTGGGCAGATCGTACAGTTCATCCAGATGGAACCTGGTCTGGAACCGTTCTACGAACTGGTTCTCTCTGTCCAGACGGAACCTCATGGCCCAGAGGATCTCTGTCCCGTCCTGACACAGGTGATCGAAGGTGTCCAAGAGCTCCGCCAGGTAGGGGTGGCAGTACACCACATCGGCAGCGAACACGTAGTCGTAGTGACAGGCAGCCCGAGGGAAGTGTTGTTCCAGCTCCTTCCCCCAGGACAGCTCAGTGACACGAGGAGCGTGTCTACAGGAACCCCTGGTGTTACGCAGGACGTTATACTGCAAGTTACTCAGCACCTCCGGAAGGTCTGTGGACGTCACCTTGGCACCTAGGGAAAAAAACACCAGTTACCAAACAGGAAGGAGATGTCTGTCCTCTGAAGAGGGCGGTTTCACCGGACCAGACGTGCTACCTGTCCCAGACCTGCTGTTTTCAACTCTCTAGAGACAGCAGGAGCGGTAGAGATCCTCTCAATGATCGGCTATGAAAAGCCAACTGACATTTACTCATGAGGTGCTGACCTGTTGCACCCTCTACAACCACTGTAATTATTACTATTTGACCCTGCTGGTCATCTATGAACATTTGAACATCTTGGACATGTTCTGTTATAATCTCCACCCGGTACAGCCAGAAGAGGACTGGCCACCCCACATAGCCTGGTTCCTCTCTAGATTTCTTCCTAGGTTCTGGCCTTTCTAGGGAGTTTTTCCTAGCCACCGTGCTTCTACACCTGCATTGCTTGATGTTTGGGGTTTTAGGCTGGGTTTCTGGAGAGCACTTTGAGATATCAGCTGATCTACGTAGGGCTTTATAAATACATTTGATTGATTGATTGGATGGGCCCGAAAAACTAAAACAACAAAAACACACGAACAAGGAGGGTGTCTGGGACCCCCCAGGACAGCTCAGTGATACGAGGAGGGTGTCTGGGACCCCCTAGGACAGCTCAGTGATACGAGGAGGGTGTCTGGGACCCCCTAGGACAGCTCAGTGATACGAGGAGGGTGTCTGGGACCCCCCAGGACAGCTCAGTGATACGAGGAGGGTGTCTGGGACCCCCTAGGACAGCTCAGTGATACGAGGAGGGTGTCTGGGACCCCGCAGGACAGCTCAGTGATACGAGGAGGGTGTCTGGGGCCCCCAGGACAGCTCAGTGATACGTGGCGTGTGTCTGGGACCCCCCAGGACAGGTCAGTGATACGAAGAGGGTGTCTGGGGCCCCCCAGGACAGCTCAGTGATACGAGGAGGGTGTCTGGGACCCCCCAGGACAGCTCAGTGATACGAGGAGGGTGTCTGGGACCCCCCAGGACAGCTCAGTGATACGAGGAGGGTGTCTGGGACCCCCCAGGACAGCTCAGTGATACGAGGAGGGTGTCTGGGACCCGCCAGGACAGCTCAGTGATACGAGGAGGGTGTCTGGGGCCCCCCAGGACAGCTCAGTGATACGAGGAGGGTGTCTGGGGCCCCCCAGGACAGCTCAGTGATACGAGGAGGGTGTCTGGGACCCCCCATGAGACTTTGTAAATACAAGATTGTCTCACCTAGAAGGCTTGTAACTATGGAGACCAGACCAGTCCCGGCGCCCAGCTCGATGACGTTCTTGTCCAGCAGGTTGTACGTGTCACGGTGCGTATCCAGGAAGTAACACAGCACTATGGCCTGATGGGAAATAAACACAATGCAATGTGAACTAACAGGACATTATAAAAATTAAGTTGATGGATGAAGATGTACATGGTGAGGAAAAAAGTGGAATTTAAAAGTAATGATTGTGATGAAAATTCGTGTAAAGGTTGTGTTAGTGAGGATGATGAAGGAGACCATAAGGGTAGTGTTAGTGAGGATGATGAAGGTGCCCCTAAGGGTAGTGTTAGTGAGGATGATGAAGGTGAGTGGTAGTGTTAGTGAGGATGACGAAGGTGAGTGGTAGTGTTAGTGAGGATGATGAAGGTGACCATAAGGGTAGTGTTAGTGAGGATGATGAAGGTGACCATAAGGGTTGTGTTAGTGAGGATGATGAAGGTGACCATAAGGGTTGTGTTAGTGAGGATGATGCAGGTGAGTGGTAGTGTTAGTGAGGATGATGAAGGTGAGTGGTATTGTTAGTGAGGATGATGAAGGTGAGTGGTAGTGTCAGTGAGGATGATGAAGGTGAAGTGGTATTGTTAGTGAGGATGATGAAGGTGAGTGTTAGTGTCAGTGAGGATGACGAAGGTGAGTGGTAGTGTTAGTGAGGATGATGAAGATGACCATAAGGGTAGTGTTAGTGAGGATGATGAAGGTGACCATAAGGGTAGTGTTAGTGAGGATGATGAAGGTGACCATAAGGGTAGTGTTAGTGAGGATGATGAAGGTGAGCGGTAGGGTAGTGTTAGTGAGGATGATGAAGGTGAGTGGTACTGTTAGTGAGGATGATGAAGGTGACCATAAGGGTAGTGTTAGTGAGGATGATGAAGGAGGGTGGTAGTGTTAGTGAGGATGATGAAGGTGACCATAAGGGTAGTGTTAGTGAAGATGATGAAGGTGAGCGGTAGGGTAGTGTTAGTGAGGACGATGAAGGTAAGGGAAGGGTAGTGTTAGTGAGGATGATGAAGGTGAGTGGTAGGGTAGTGTTAGTGAGGATGATGAAGGTGACCATAAGGGAAGTGTTAGTGAAGATGATGAAGGTGACCATAAGGGTAGTGTTAGTGAGGATGATGAAGGTCCCAATAAGGGTAGTGTTAGTAAGGATGACGAAGGTGACCACAAGGGTAGTGTTAGTGAGGATGACGAAGGTGAGCAGAAGGGTAGTGTTTAGTGAGGATGATGAAAGTGAGTGTAAGGGTAGTGTTAGTGAGGATGATGAAGGTGACCATAAGGGTAGTGTTAGTGAGGATGATGAAGGTGACCATAAGGGTAGTGCTAGTGAAGATGATGAAGGTGAGTGGTAGGGTAGTGTTAGTGAGTATGATGAAGGTGACCATAAGGGTAGTGTTAGTGAGGATGATGAAAGTGGGCATAGAGGTAGTGTTAGTGAGGATGACGAAGGTGAGCGGTAGGGTAGTGAGGATGATGAAGGTGAGTGTAAGGGTAGTGTTAGTGAGGATGATGAAGGTGAGTGAAGGTTAGTGTTAGTGAGGATGATGAAGGTGAGCGGTAGGGTAGTGTTAGTGAGGATGATGAAGGTGAGTGGTAGTGTTAGTGAGGATGATGAAGGTGAGCGGTAGGGTAGTGTTAGTGAGGATGATGAAGGTGAGTGGTAGTGTTAGTGAGGATGATGAAGGTGAGCGGTAGGGTAGTGTTAGTGAGGATGATGAAGGTGAGTGGTAGTGTTAGTGAGGATGATGAAAGTGAGTGTAAGGGTAGTGTTAGTGAGGATGACGAAGGTGACCATAAGGGTAGTGTTAGTGAGGATGATGAAGGTGACCATAAGGGTAGTGTTAGTGAGGATGATGAAGGTGAGCATAAGGGTAGTGTTAGTGAGGATGATGAAGGTGACCATAAGGGTAGTGTTAGTGAGGATGATGAAGGTGAGCATAAGGGTAGTGTTAGTGAGGATGATGAAGGTGACCATAAGGGTAGTGTTAGTGAGGATGATGAAAGTGGGCATAGAGGTAGTGTTAGTGAGGATGACGAAGGTGAGCGGTAGGGTAGTGAGGATGATGAAGGTGAGTGTAAGGGTAGTGTTAGTGAGGATGATGAAGGTGAGTGAAGGTTAGTGTTAGTGAGGATGATGAAGGTGAGCGGTAGGGTAGTGTTAGTGAGGATGATGAAGGTGAGTGGTAGTGTTAGTGAGGATGATGAAGGTGAGCGGTAGGGTAGTGTTAGTGAGGATGATGAAGGTGAGAGGTAGTGATAGTGAGGATGATGAAGGTGACCATAAGGGTAGTGTTAGTGAGGATGATGAAGGTGGGCGTAGAGGTAGCGTTCGTGAGGATGATGAAGGTGAGCGGTAGGGTAGTGTTAGGTAGGATGATGAAGGTGGGCGGAAGGCGCTTGTTGTACCGAGGGCCACATCACAGCGCCGTAGAGGTCATGTGACTCCTTGATCTTGATCTGATGGTCAGCGAAGGTGTATCCCTCCCAGGCTTCCATGGTGATCAGAGACTGGATGATCCTCCTGGACATGATGGCAGCTGCCAGCTCAGCATCCACATCCACACCTGGCAACACAATTACATCATATTTATTCTATGTAGGACACGTGAAATGGAACTATTTCCCATCATCCTCTCTCTCACGGGCGGCAGGGTAGCCTAGTGGTTAGAGCGTTGGGCTAGTAACCGGAAGGTTGCAAGTTCAAATCCCCCAGCTGACAAGGTACAACTCTGTCATTCTGCCCCTGAACAGGGCGTGTTTGAAAAATAAGAATTTGTTCTTAACTGACTTGCCAAGTAAAATAAAAGTATATATTTTTTTAAAGTACAGTCTCAGGTTGTAGGCGTATCCCATCATCCTCTCTCTCAGTACAGTCTCAGGTTGTAGACGTATCCCATCATCCTCTCTCTCAGTACAGTCTCAGGTTGTAGACGTATCCCATCATCCTCTCAGTACAGTCTCAGGTTGTAGACGTATCCCATCATCCTCTCTCTCAGTACAGTCTCAGGTTGTAGACGTATCCCATCATCCTCTCTCTCAGTACAGTCTCAGGTTGTAGACGTATCCCATCATCCTCTCTCTCAGTACATCCCATCATCCTCTCTCAGGACAGTCTCAGGTTGTAGACGTATCCCATCATCCTATCCCATCATCCTCTCTCTCAGTACAGTCTCAGGTTGTAGACGTATCCCATCATCCTCTCTCTCAGTACAGTCTCAGGTTGTAGACGTATCCCATCATCCTCTCTCTCAGTACAGTCTCAGGTTGTTGAGGTATCCCATCATCCTCTCTCTCAGTACAGTCTCAGGTTGTCCTCTCAGTACAGTCTCAGGTTGTTGGCGTATCCCATCATCCTCTCTCTCAGTACAGTCTCAGGTTGTAGACGTATCCCATCATCCTCTCTCTCAGTACAGTCTCAGGTTGTAGACGTATCCCATCATCCTCTCTCTCAGTACAGTCTCAGGTTGTAGGCGTATCCCATCATCCTCTCTCTCAGTACAGTCTCAGGTTGTAGACGTATCCCATCATCCTCTCTCTCAGTACAGTCTCAGGTTGTAGACGTATCCCATCATCCTCTCTCTCAGTACAGTCTCAGGTTGTAGACGTATCCCATCATCCTCTCTCTCAGTACAGTCTCAGGTTGTAGGCGTATCCCATCATCCTCTCTCAGGACAGTCTCAGGTTGTAGACGTATCCCATCATCCTCTCAGTACAGTCTCAGGTTGTAGACGTATCCCATCATCCTCTCTCAGGACAGTCTCAGGTTGTAGACGTATCCCATCATCATCTCTCTCAGTACAGTCTCAGGTTGTAGACGTATCCCATCATCCTCTCTCTCAGTACAGTCTCAGGTTGTAGACGTATCCCATCATCCTCTCTCTCAGTACAGTCTCAGGTTGTTGAGGTATCCCATCATCCTCTCTCTCAGTACAGTCTCAGGTTGTCCTCTCAGTACAGTCTCAGGTTGTTGGCGTATCCCATCATCCTCTCTCTCAGTACAGTCTCAGGTTGTAGACGTATCCCATCATCCTCTCTCTCAGTACAGTCTCAGGTTGTAGACGTATCCCATCATCCTCTCTCTCAGTACAGTCTCAGGTTGTAGGCGTATCCCATCATCCTCTCTCTCAGTACAGTCTCAGGTTGTAGACGTATCCCATCATCCTCTCTCTCAGTACAGTCTCAGGTTGTAGACGTATCCCATCATCCTCTCTCTCAGTACAGTCTCAGGTTGTAGACGTATCCCATCATCCTCTCTCTCAGTACAGTCTCAGGTTGTAGGCGTATCCCATCATCCTCTCTCAGGACAGTCTCAGGTTGTAGACGTATCCCATCATCCTCTCAGTACAGTCTCAGGTTGTAGACGTATCCCATCATCCTCTCTCTCAGTACAGTCTCAGGTTGTAGACGTATCCCATCATCCTCTCTCTCAGGACAGTCTCAGGTTGTAGACGTATCCCATCATCCTCTCTCTCAGTACAGTCTCAGGTTGTTGACGTATCCCATCATCCTCTCTCTCAGTACAGTCTCAGGTTGTAGACGTATCCCATCATCCTCTCTCTCAGTACAGTCTCAGGTTGTTGTCGTATCCCATCATCCTCTCTCTCAGTACAGTCTCAGGTTGTAGACGTATCCCATCATCCTCTCAGTACAGTCTCAGGTTGTAGACGTATCCCATCATCCTCTCTCTCTCAGTACAGTCTCAGGTTGTAGACGTATCCCATCATCCTCTCTCTCAGTACAGTCTCAGGTTGTAGACGTATCCCATCATCCTCTCTCTCAGTACAGTCTCAGGTTGTAGACGTATCCCATCATCCTCTCTCTCAGTACAGTCTCAGGTTGTTGTCGTATCCCATCATCCTCTCTCTCAGTACAGTCTCAGGTTGTAGACATATCCCATCATCCTCTCAGTACAGTCTCAGGTTGTAGACGTATCCCATCATCCTCTCTCTCAGTACAGTCTCAGGTTGTAGACGTATCCCATCATCCTCTCTCTCAGTACAGTCTCAGGTTGTAGACGTATCCCATCATCCTCTCTCTCAGTACAGTCTCAGGTTGTAGACGTATCCCATCATCCTCTCTCTCTCAGTACAGTCTCAGGTTGTAGACGTATCCCATCATCCTCTCTCTCAGTACAGTCTCAGGTTGTAGACGTATCCCATCATCCTCTCTCTCAGTACAGTCTCAGGTTGTAGACGTATCCCATCATCCTCTCTCTCAGTACAGTCTCAGGTTGTTGTCGTATCCCATCATCCTCTCTCTCAGTACAGTCTCAGGTTGTAGACGTATCCCATCATCCTCTCTCTCAGTACAGTCTCAGGTTGTCCTCTCAGTACAGTCTCAGGTTGTAGACGTATCCCATCCTCTCTCTCAGTACAGTCTCAGGTTGTAGACGTATCCCATCATCCTCTCTCTCAGTACAGTCTCAGGTTGTAGACGTATCCCATCATCCTCTCTCTCAGTACAGTCTCAGGTTGTAGACGTATCCCATCATCCTCTCTCTCAGTACAGTCTCAGGTTGTAGACGTATCCCATCATCCTCTCTCTCAGTACAGTCTCAGGTTGTAGACGTATCCCATCATCCTCTCTCTCAGTACAGTCTCAGGTTGTCCTCTCAGTACAGTCTCAGGTTGTAGACGTATCCCATCATCCTCAGTCCAGTAACCTAGTCCCTCAGTAGAGTAACATAACCCCTCTACACAGCTAGCTGACCCAGTCCAGTAACCTAGTCCCTCAGTAGAGTAACATAACCCCTCTACACGGCTAGCTGACCCAGCCCCTCAGTAACCTAGTCCCTCAGTAGAGTAACATAACCCTTCTACACAGCTAGCTGACCCAGTCCAGTAACCTAGTCCCTCAGTAGAGTAACATAACCCCTCTACACGGCTAGCTGACCCAGTCCAGTAACCTAGTCCCTCAGTAGAGTAACATAACCCCTCTACACAGCTAGCTGACCCAGTCCAGTAACCTAGTCCCTCAGTAGAGTAACATAACCCCTCTACACAGCTAGCTGACCCAGTCCAGTAACCTAGTCCCTCAGTAGAGTAACATAACCCCTCTACACAGCTAGCTGACCCAGTCCAGTAACCTAGTCCCTCAGTAGAGTAACATAACCCCTCTACACAGCTAGCTGACCCAGTCCAGTAACCTAGTCCCTCAGTAGAGTAACATAACCCCCCTACACAGCTAGCTGACCCAGTCCAGTAACCTAGTCCCTCAGTAGAGTAACATAACCCCTCTACACAGCTAGCTGACCCAGTCCAGTAACCTAGTCCCTCAGTAGAGTAACATAACCCCTCTACACGGCTAGCTGACCCAGTCCAGTAGCCTAGTCCCTCAGTAACCTAACCCCTCAGTAACCTAGCCCCTCAGTAGAGTAACATAACCCCTCTACACAGCTAGCTGACCCAGTCCAGTAACCTAGTCCCTCAGTAGAGTAACATAACCCCTCTACACAGCTAGCTGACCCAGTCCAGTAACCTAGTCCCTCAGTAGAGTAACATAACCCCTCTACACAGCTAGCTGACCCAGTCCAGTAACCTAGTCCCTCAGTAGAGTAACATAACCCCTCTACACAGCTAGCTGACCCAGTCCAGTAACCTAGTCCCTCAGTAGAGTAACATAACCCCTCTACACAGCTAGCTGACCCAGTCCAGTAACCTAGTCCCTCAGTAGAGTAACATAACCCCTCTACACAGCTAGCTGACCCAGTCCAGTAACCTAGTCCCTCAGTAGAGTAACATAACCCCTCTACACAGCTAGCTGACCCAGTCCAGTAACCTAGTCCCTCAGTAGAGTAACATAACCCCTCTACACGGCTAGCTGACCCAGTCCAGTAACCTAGTCCCTCAGTAGAGTAACATAACCCCTCTACACGGCTAGCTGACCCAGTCCAGTAACCTAGTCCCTCAGTAGAGTAACATAACCCCTCTACACGGCTAGCTGACCCAGTCCAGTAACCTAGTCCCTCAGTAGAGTAACATAACCCCTCTACACAGCTAGCTGACCCAGTCCAGTAACCTAGTCCCTCAGTAGAGTAAGATAACCCCTCTACACAGCTAGCTGACCCAGTCCAGTAACCTAGTCCCTCAGTAGAGTAACATAACCCCTCTACACAGCTAGCTGACCCAGTCCAGTAACCTAGTCCCTCAGTAGAGTAACATAACCCCTCTACACGGCTAGCTGACCCAGTCCAGTAACCTAGTCCCTCAGTAGAGTAACATAACCCCTCTACACGGCTAGCTGACCCAGTCCAGTAACCTAGTCCCTCAGTAGAGTAACATAACCCCTCTACACAGCTAGCTGACCCAGTCCAGTAACCTAGTCCCTCAGTAGAGTAACATAACCCCTCTAGACAGCTAGCTGACCCAGTCCAGTAACCTAGCCCCTCAGTAGAGTAACATAACCCCTCTACACAGCTAGCTGACCCAGTCCAGTAACCTAGTCCCTCAGTAGAGTAACATAACCCCTCTACACAGCTAGCTGACCCAGTCCAGTAACCTAGCCCCTCAGTAGAGTAACATAACCCCTCTACACAGCTAGCTGACCCAGTCCAGTAACCTAGTCCCTCAGTAGAGTAACATAACCCCTCTACACAGCTAGCTGACCCAGTCCAGTAACCTAGTCCCGCAGTAGAGTAGCATAACCCCTCTACACAGCTAGCTGACCCAGTCCAGTAACCTAGTCCCTCAGTAGAGTAACATAACCCCTCTACACAGCTAGCTGACCCAGTCCAGTAACCTAGTCCCTCAGTAGAGTAACATAACCCCTCTACACAGCTAGCTGACCCAGTCCAGTAACCTAGTCCCTCAGTAGAGTAACATAACCCCTCTACACAGCTAGCTGACCCAGTCCAGTAACCTAGTCCCTCAGTAGAGTAACATAACCCCTCTACACAGCTAGCTGACCCAGTCCAGTAACCTAGTCCCTCAGTAGAGTAACATAACCCCTCTACACAGCTAGCTGACCCAGTCCAGTAACCTAGTCCCTCAGTAGAGTAACATAACCCCTCTACACGGCTAGCTGACCCAGTCCAGTAACCTAGTCCCTCAGTAGAGTAACATAACCCCTCTACACAGCTAGCTGACCCAGTCCAGTAACCTAGCCCCTCAGTAACCTAGCCCCTCAGTAGCCTAGTCCCTCAGTAACCTAACCCCCCAGTAACCTAGCCCCTCAGTAACCTAGCCCCTCAGTAACCTAACCCCCCAGTAGCCTAGCCCCTCAGTAGCCTAGCCCCTCAGTAGCCTAGCCCCTCAGTAGCCTAGCCCCTCAGTAGCCTAGCCCCTCAGTAGCCTAGCCCCTCAGTAACCTAGCCCCTCAGTAGCCTAGCCCCTCAGTAGCCTAGCCCTTCAGTAGCCTAGCCCCTCAGTAGCCTAACCCCTCAGTAACCTAGCCCCTCAGTAGCCTAGCCCCTCAGTAGCCCCTCAGTCCAGTAACATAACCCCTCTATGTAGTCGATTAGCGCCTGGCAGGTTATTTGCGGCCTCTCTGACACAGACATGCAGCTGGTATACCAGTTATGTAAGCTAGTGAGGGGAGAGACAGAGAAGAGCTCTTAAATCACTTCACAGCCTGTGTGTGTGTGTGTGTGTGTGTGTGTGTGTGTGTGTGTGTGTGTGTGTGTGTGTGTGTGTGTGTGTGTGTGTGTGTGTGTGTCAATGTACCCGATTTCAATGCTATAAACACGTCTATAAAGCCCTATAAAACACGACTCACCGCTCATAGTGACCATCAATGAATGAATAACAACCAATCTACCAACTATCGACGCTTTTGATATGTACAGAAATAACCAACATAGTTGACCCATCTGTTCTGTAGGCGTGTGGATCTGACAGCTCTAGCTACCTACCTTCCGTTTCAGCATCTTCCTCAGTCTGGACAGCCTGGGTCAGGAGGGGGTTCATGTCTCTGTCCTGGAGTAGTGCTGAGGGGTTTGTGGGTAGTAGCAGTAACAATCTGACCGTGTTGCTCCAAAGTGGTGTGTTGGATATCCAGGGCTCTCAAAGGGCTCTAGTCAGGTCGGCTGGTTGTGTGTTGTGAGGGGTTGGTATATGGTTCTCTTTCTCCTTTCCTTCCCTCCCTCCCTCGGCATACTGGGTATGGTACTCCCCTCCCTCCCTCGGCATACTGGGTATGGTACTCCCCTCACTCTCTCGGCATAATGGGTATGGTACTCCCCTCCCTCTCCCCCTCCCTCCCCCTCGGCATACTGGGTATGGTACTCCCCTCCCTCCCTCGGCATACTGGGTATGGTACTCCCCTCCCTCTCTCCCTCCCTCCCTCCCTCGGCATACTGGGTATGGTACTCCCCTCCCTCCTTCCCTCCCTCAGCATACTGGGCATGGTACTCCCCTCCCTCCTTTCCTTCCCTCCCTCCGTTGGCATACTGGGTATGGTACTCCCCCTCGGTCCCCCTCTCCCTCCCTCCCTCCGTTGGCATACTGGGTATGGTACTCCCTTCCCACTCCCTCTCCCTCCCTCCTTTCATTCCCTCCCTCCGTTGGCATACTGGGTATGGTACTCCCCTCCCTCTCTCCTTTCCTTCCTCCCTCTCTCCCTTCCCTCCCTCCCTCCGTTGGCATACTGGGTATGTTACTCTCCTCCCTCTCTCCTTTCCTTCCCTCCCTCTCTCCTTTCCTTCCCTCCCTCCGTTGGCATACTGGGTATGGTACTCCCCTCCTTCCCTCTCTCCTTTCCTTCCTCCCTCCCTCTGTTGGCATACTGCCTGGTGGGTCAGCCAGAGAGAGAATGGGCCAGCCAGAGAGAGAGGGAAACATGGATTAGAGAGAATGAAGAAAACAGGTGAGAGAAGTGCTAGAGGGAGGAAGGGCTAGAGAGAGAGAAGGGCTAGAGAGAGAGAAGGGCTAGAGGGAGGAAGGGCTAGAGGGAGGAAGAGCGAGAGAAGGCTAGGGGGAAGGGCTAGATAGAAGCCTGGGAGGAAGGGCTAGAGAGAGAAGAATAGGAAGGAAGGGCTAGAGAGAGAGAAAGCTAGGGGAAGGGCTAGAGAGACAGAAGGTTGGGAGGAAGGGCTAGAGAGAGACGGCTGGGAGGAAGGGCTAGAGAGAGAGAAGGCTGGGAGGAAGGGCTAGAGAGAGAAGGGCTCGAGGGAGGAAGGGCTAGAGAGAGGAAGACAGAGAAGGCTAGGGGGAAGGGCTAGATAGAGAGAAGGCTGGGAGGAAGGGGTAGTAGAGAGAGAGAATGTTGGGAGGAAGGGCTATATAGAGAGAAGGCCGGGAGGAAGGGCTAGATAGAGAGAAGGCTGGGAGGAAGGGCTATATAGAGAGAAGGCTGGGAGGAAGGGCTAGATAGAAGGCTGGGAGGAAGGGCTAGAGAGAGAGAAGAATAGGAAGGAAGGGCTAGAGAGAGAAAGCTAGGGGAAGGGCTAGAGAAAGAGAAGGTTGGGAGGAAGGGCTAGAGAGAGACGGCTGGGAGGAAGGGCTAGAGAGAGATAAGGCTGGGAGGAAGGGCTTGAGAGATAGAAAACTGGGAGGAAGGGCTTGAGAGAGAGAAGGCTGGGAGGACTAGAGAGAGAGAGAGAGAAGACTAGGAAGGGCTAGAGAGAGAGAGAGAAGACTAGGAAGGGCTAGAGAGAGAGAGAAGACTAGGAAGGGCTAGAGAGAGAGAAGGCTAGGGGGAAGGGCTAGAGAGAGAGAAGGCTGGGAGGAAGGGCTAGAGAGAGAGAAGGCTGGGTGGAAGGGCAAGAGAGAGAGAAGGCTGGGAGGAAGGGCTTGAGAGAGAGAAGGCTGGGAGGACTAGAGGGAGAGAGAGAGAAGACTAGGAAGGGCTAGACAGAGAGAGAGAAGACTAGGAAGGGCTAGAGAGAGAGAAGGCTAGGGGGAAGGGCTAGAGAGAGAAGGCTGGGAGGATGGGCTTGAGAGAGAGAAGGCTGGGAGGATTAGAGAAAGAGAGAGAAGACTAGGAAGGGCTAGAGAGAGAGAAGACTAGGAAGGTTTAGAGAGAGAGAGAAGACTAGGAAGGGCTAGAGAGAGAGAAGACTAGGAAGGTTTAGAGAGAGAGAGAAGACTAGGAAGGTTTAGAGAGAGAGAAGACTAGGAAGGGCTAGAGAGAGAGAGAGAGACTAAGGTGAGTGTTCTAGCAGAGTACCTTGACAAATAGTGACAAGGAGGGGGACATTATCATTACAAACACTGACAGTTAGCCTCACTAAGAACACTGTTGCTCCCTACCTGCTGCATTCTACCTGCTGTTCTCTACCTGCTGTTCTACCTGCTGTTCTCTACCTGCTGTTCTCTACCTGCTGTTCTCTACCTGCTGTTCTCTACCTGCTGCATCCTACCTGCTGTTCTCTACCTGCTGTTCTACCTGCTGTTCTCTACCTGCTGTTCTCTACCTGCTGCATCCTACCTGCTGTTCTCTACCTGCTGTTCCCTTCCTGTTAAAGAACGATGCTGTCTCTCTGAGGCATCCCTTCCTGTTAAAGAACGATGCTGTCTCTCTGAGGCATCCCTTCCTGTTAAAGAACGATGCGGTCTCTCTGAGGCGTCCCTTCCTGTTAAAGAACGATGCTGTCTCTCTGAGGCATCCCTTCCTGTTAAAGAACGATGCTGTCTCTCTGAGGCATCCCTTCCTGTTAAAGAACGATGCTGTCTCTCTGAGGCATCCCTTCCTGTTAAAGAACGATGTAAACAAGCAGAGACCCATCGTGTAAACAAATAACAAGACTGCCTTTGTAATACAAAAACATTTTCATTTTTCCAAATATTCATCACAAACATCATGTCATGGGTTTACAACACAGCGCCTGTTTATTGGTCATATATATCCCTCTGATGACATCATGTCATGGGTTTACAACACAGCGCCTGTTTATTGGTCATATATATATCCCTCTGATGACATCATGTCATGGGTTTACAACACAGCGCCTGTTTATTGGTCATATATATATCCCTCTGATGACATCATGTCATGGGTTTACAACACAGCGCCTGTTTATTGGTCATATATATATCCCTCTGATGACATCATGTCATGGGTTTACAACACAGCGCCTGTTTATTGGTCATATATATATCCCTCTGATGACATCATGTCATGGGTTTACAACACAGCGCCTGTTTATTGGTCATATATAGATCCCTCTGATGACATCATGTCATGGGTTTACAACACAGCG
Source organism: Oncorhynchus gorbuscha (assembly GCF_021184085.1). Taxonomy (NCBI): domain Eukaryota; kingdom Metazoa; phylum Chordata; class Actinopteri; order Salmoniformes; family Salmonidae; genus Oncorhynchus; species Oncorhynchus gorbuscha. The sequence goes on along the minus strand of NW_025745304.1, from coordinate 86,011 downwards.
CCTGTTTATTGGTCATATATAGATCCCTCTGATGACATCATGTCATGGGTTTACAACACAGCGCCTGTTTATTGGTCATATAGATCCCTCTAATGACATCATGCCATGGGTTTACAACACAGCGCCTGTTTATTGGTCATATATATATCCCTCTGATGACATCATGTCATGGGTTTACAACACAGCGCCTGTTTATTGGTCATATATAGATCCCTCTGATGACATCATGTCATGGGTTTACAACACAGCGCCTGTTTATTGGTCATATAGATCCCTCTGATGACATCATGCCATGGGTTTACAACACAGCGCCTGTTTATTGGTCATATATAGATCCCTCTGATGACATCATGTCATGGGTTTACAACACAGCGCCTGTTTATTGGTCATATAGATCCCTCTGATGACATCATGTCATGGGTTTACAACACAGCGCCTGTTTATTGGTCATATATATCCCTCTGATGACATCATGTCATGGGTTTACAACACAGCGCCTGTTTATTGGTCATATATATATCCCTCTGATGACATCATGTCATGGGTTTACAACACAGCGCCTGTTTATTGGTCATATATATATCCCTCTGATGACATCATGTCATGGGTTTACAACACAGCGCCTGTTTATTGGTCATATATATATCCCTCTGATGACATCATGTCATGGGTTTACAACACAGCGCCTGTTTATTGGTCATATATATATCCCTCTGATGACATCATGTCATGGGTTTACAACACAGCGCCTGTTTATTGGTCATATATATATCCCTCTGATGACATCATGTCATGGGTTTACAACACAGCGCCTGTTTATTGGTCATATATATCCCTCTGATGACATCATGTCATGGGTTTACAACACAGCGCCTGTTTATTGGTCATATATAGATCCCTCTGATGACATCATGTCATGGGTTTACAACACAGCGCCTGTTTATTGGTCATATATATATCCCTCTGATGACATCATGTCATGGGTTTACAACACAGCGCCTGTTTATTGGTCATATATATATCCCTCTGATGACATCATGTCATGGGTTTACAACACAGCGCCTGTTTATTGGTCATATATATATCCCTCTGATGACATCATGTCATGGGTTTACAACACAGCGCCTGTTTATTGGTCATATATAGATCCCTCTGATGACATCATGTCATGGGTTTACAACACAGCGCCTGTTTATTGGTCATATATAGATCCCTCTGATGACATCATGTCATGGGTTTACAACACAGCGCCTGTTTATTGGTCATATATATATCCCTCTGATGACATCATGTCATGGGTTTACAACACAGCGCCTGTTTATTGGTCATATATATCCCTCTGATGACATCATGTCATGGGTTTACAACACAGCGCCTGTTTATTGGTCATATATAGATCCCTCTGATGACATCATGTCATGGGTTTACAACACAGCGCCTGTTTATTGGTCATATAGATCCCTCTAATGACATCATGCCATGGGTTTACAACACAGCGCCTGTTTATTGGTCATATATATCCCTCTGATGACATCATGTCATGGGTTTACAACACAGCGCCTGTTTATTGGTCATATATAGATCCCTCTGATGACATCATGTCATGGGTTTACAACACAGCGCCTGTTTATTGGTCATATATATCCCTCTGATGACATCATCAACAAGAGACGGTCGAGAGTTTAAAGTGTCACAGTGTCTTCCTTCCTCTGCCTCTCCCCCCGCCTCTCTTTCCCCCCTCCCACCTCTCTTTCCCCCCTCCCACCTCTCTTACCCCCTCCCTTCTCTCGGTTGGCCCCTAAACACTGACTGGGCCGTTACCATGGCGACCCCGCTGTCACCGTCGTCCCCGGAACTGCTGCTGTCATTCTGCTCCGTCCTATTAGGGAGGAGTTTAGGTTGAGGTACTCCGTTATTAGGAGGAGGAAGCACTTCTTTCCTCTGCTGGCTGGCTCCTCCCACAGCCAGGTTGGCCCCTCCCACATTCTGACTAACCACTCCTACTTCCTCTCTTTCTTGGCTGGCCACTCCCACATCCTGGTTGGCTCTTCCCACATTCTCTTGAGCAGGCTTACTGACCTCTGACCCCAGGAACCCCCCTGTCCCCTCTTCCACCTCTCCCTTCCTCTGCTTTGGCTCTGACCCCTTCCCTCTTTTAGCCTTGGACGGAGAGCCAGTCCCCTCTTCTTCCTCTTCCCTCCCTCCGTCCTCCCTCTCTTCCCTCCCTCCGTCCTCCCTCTCTTTCCTCTTTATACAGGTAACGGCCCGGCGGAGGCGCTGGCTCTTGATGGCCTGTCTCTCCTGCTGCTCCAGACGGAAGAACGAGTCAATACGCAGCTGGGTCTACAGGAAGGGAGGAGGGGAGAGAAGGAGGGGGAGGGAGGAGGGGAGAGGAGGAAGGGGAGAGAGAAGAGGGGAGAGAAGGAGGGGAGGGGGGGAGAACGGAGAGGAGGGGAGAGAGAGGAATGGAGGTATACAGGACAGATCAGAGGCAACTTCACAATAAATTCACTATTATACTACTATATTCACTATTATATTATAAGTCATTCTCAATCTCTACTTGCAATAATTACTACCAATCATTGATCCAGACTAATACCTATTGATCCAGACTAATACCTATTGATCCAGACTAATGCCTATTGATCCAGACTATTGATCCAGACTAATACCTATTGATCCAGACTAATACCTGTTGTGTGTTGAGCTGTTTGATAACAGGATGTAGAGTCTCTTCTGTCTTCCTGCTGTTCCAACCAAAACGACTCTCACAGAATGTAGGCTGAGGGTTAAGAAAAACTGGTCCCAAAAACTACACAGAACATCTCACACACACGCACACGCACACGCACACACACACACACACTCTCCTAGAGGATATTCCTTGAGGAGGTCGAGGTGTGGGCGGCCCCAGCTAAAGGAGCTTTCTGATAGGTCGACGCTGGGCTGCAGGTAGGCAGTTGCCACGGCAGGGTTGGGGAAGCCCGGCCGCAGCCGAAGCCCTCTCAGTTTCCTCTTGACCTTGGAGTCACGGGGGTCAGAGGTCAGACGTTGCTGCTGCTGGGCCAAGGACCACCACTCACTGGAAGGGGAAACGGAGACAGAAAGCACAGACAGACCGAGTAAAGAAAAACAGCTGTGTTCTCTCTCTGTGATCTCTGAGGGAAGTGAACCCACAATCTTGGCATAGCTAAAGTCACACAGGACCACTCATTCATTATTCATCACCACACAATACCCTGAACCCACCCAGACCACTAGACCCCCACCCAGACCACTAGACCCCCCCCCCCCCACTCAGACCACTAGACCCCCCCCACCCAGACCCCCACCCCCCCCGGTCCTGACCTGAACATGCTGACTGGTTCCGTGCCAGGTCCAGGGAACTCGTTGAGTATCTCCATGCCCGTCACATAGCCCACCCCGGGACTCCTCCGTATAGTCACTACCCAGCAGGTAGGCCAGGTTAATCAGCTTGGTACGGTCCACGCCTGGGGAGGGACGAGGGTTAGAGAGAGTAGTCTAGTGGTGGTGGGGGTGGTTGGTATCTAGTGGTTTGGGTGGGTGGGGGTTGGCGTCTATTGGTTTGGGTGGGTGGGGGTGGTTGGTGTCTTGTGGTTTGGGTGGGTGGGTGGGGTGTGGGTGGTTGGTATCTAGTGGTTTGGGTGGGTGGGGGTTGGCGTCTATTGGTTTGGGTGGGTGGGTGGGGTGGGTGTGGTTGGTATCTAGTGGTTTGGGGGGTTGGCGTCTAGTGGTTTGGGTCGGGGGGTTGGTGTCTAGTGGTTTGGGTCGGGGGTTGGTATCTAGTGGTTTGGGTGGGTGGGGGTTGGCGTCTATTGGTTTGGGTGGGGGGTTGGTCTCTAGTGGTTTGGGGGGGTTGGCGTCTAGTGGTTTGGGTGGGTGGGGGGGTTGGTGTCTAGTGGTTTGGGTCGGGGGGTTGGTGTCTAGTGGTTTGGGTCGGGGGGTTGGTGTCTAGTGGTTTGGGTCGGGGGGGTTGGTGTCTAGTAGTTTGGGTGGGGTGGTTGGTGTCTAGTGGTCTGGGTGGGTGGGGGGTTGGTGTCTAGTGATTTGGGTGGGTGGGTGGGTTGGTGTCTAGTGGTTTGGGTGGGTGGGTTGGTATCTTGTGATTTGGGTGGGTGGGTGGGTTGGTGTCTAGTGGTTTGGGTGGGGGGTTGGTGTCTAGTGATTTGGGTGGGTGGGTTGGTGTCTAGTGGTTTGGGTGGGTGGGGGGGTTGGTGTCTAGTGGTTTGGGTGTGTGGGTGGGGTGGGTGTCTACGTACCCAGTTGGTTCTGTAGGTCTACGTACTGCTAGGGTTCTACGTACCCAGTTGGTTCTGTAGATCTATGTATTGCTAGGGTTCTACGTACCCAGTTGGTTCTGTAGGTCTACGTACCCAGTTGGTTCTGTAGGTCTACGTACTGGTAGTGTTCTACGTACCCAGTTGGTTCTGTAGGTCTACGTACCCAGTTGGTTCTGTAGGTCTACGTACTGGTAGTGTTCTACGTACCCAGTTGGTTCTGTAGGTCTACGTACCCAGTTGGTTCTGTAGGTCTACGTACCCAGTTGGTTCTGTAGGTCTACGTACTGCTAAGGTTCTACGTACCCAGTTGGTTCTGTAGGTCTACGTACCCAGTTGGTTCTGTAGGTCTACGTACTGCTAGGGTTCTACGTACCCAGTTGGTTCTGTAGGTCTACATACTGCTAGGGTTCTACGTAACCAGTTGGTTCTGTAGGTCTACGTAACCAGTTGGTTCTGTAGGTCTACGTACTGCTAGGGTTCTACGTACCCAGTTGGTTCTGTAGATCTACGTACTGCTAGGGTTCTACGTACCCAGTTGGTTCTGTAGGTCTACGTACCCAGTTGGTTCTGTAGGTCTACGTACTGCTAGGGTTCTACGCACCCAGTTGGTTCTGTAGATCTACGTACTGCTAGGGTTCTACGTACCCAGTTGGTTCTGTAGGTCTACGTACCCAGTTGGTTCTGTAGGTCTACGTACTGCTAGGGTTCTACGTACCCAGTTGGTTCTGTAGGTCTACGTACCCAGTTGGTTCTGTAGGTCTACGTACCCAGTTGGTTCTGTAGGTCTACGTACTGCTAGGGTTCTACGTACCCAGTTTGTTCTGTAGGTCTACGTAACCAGTTGGTTCTGTAGGTCCACGTACCCAGTTGGTTCTGTAGGTCTACGTACTGCTAGGGTTCTACGTACCCAGTTGGTTCTGTAGGTCTACGTAACCAGTTGGTTCTGTAGGTCTACGTACCCAGTTGGTTCTGTAGGTCTACGTACCCAGTTGGTTCTGTAGGTCCACGTACCCAGTTGGTTCTGTAGGTCTACGTACTGCTAGGGTTCTACGTACCCAGTTGGTTCTGTAGGTCTACGTAACCAGTTGGTTCTGTAGGTCTACGTACCCAGTTGGTTCTGTAGGTCTACGTACCCAGTTGGTTCTGTAGGTCTACGTACCCAGTTGGTTCTGTAGGTCTACGTACTGCTAGGGTTCTACGTACCCAGTTGGTTCTGTAGGTCTACGTACCCAGTTGGTTCTGTAGGTCTACGTAACCAGTTGGTTCTGTAGGTCTACGTACTGCTAGGTTCTACGTACCCAGTTGGTTCTGTAGATCTACGTACTGCTAGGGTTCTACGTACCCAGTTGGTTCTGTAGGTCTACGTAACCAGTTGGTTCTGTAGGTCTACGTACCCAGTTGGTTCTGTAGGTCTACGTACTGGTAGTATTCTAGGTATTTGTTCTGGCTGAAGAAGTTCTTGTAGACGTGTCGTCCTCCGAACAGCCAGACGTCGCTGTCATCGGTGATTGTTCCATGGGTCTGGTCGGTCCGGTCCAGGGCTGCACACTGGGCCTCGGCCTCACCGGGAGCCACCAGGAAGGGTACGCCAAACAACCTCAGCAGCTCCTGACGGACAAGACCCACCGGGACATTAGACCCGGTAAGGGATCGTCATCGACGACAGGGGGGCCTATGCTTTCTACGGAAAATAATGACGACAGGAAATGGTGTGTTCCACGGAGCGGTGAGGAACTGACCTTCCACAGAGTTGATTATTAATCTTTTTATAACATGGCTATAATTTAACACATTTGCAGCTAAACATGTGTTCAACATTCACTGAAGTCGTTAGCATGTTTACTAGATAGCTACAGTAGTTGCCGTGGTAATAGTTTAGCTAACCAAACTATCAGTCTTAGCTTGTTTGGCGTACCAAACTATCAATCCTAGCTTGTTTAGCTAAACAAACTAAGGGTCAGGGGAAGAGTCCGGGGAAGAGTCCGGGGAATTGTCACGGGAAGAGTCAGGGGAAGGTCCGGGTCTGGGTCAGGGGAAGAGTCAGGGGAAGAGTCAGGGGAAGGGTCAGGGGAAGAGTCAGGGGAAGGGTCAGGGGAAGAGTCAGGGGAAGAGTCAGGGTCAGGGTCAGGGGAACTGTCCGGGAAGAGTCAGGGGAAGTGTCAGGGGAAGGGTCAGGGGAAGAGTCCGGGGAAGAGTCAGGGCCTGGGGAAGAGTCAGGGTCTGGGTCAGGGGAAGAGTCCGGGGAAGGGTCAGGGTCTGGGTCAGGGGAAGAGTCAGGGTCTGGGTCAGGGAAGGGTCTGGGTCAGGGTCAGGCGAAGAGTCAGGGTCTGGGTCAGGGGAAGGGTCAGGGTCTGGGTCAGGGGAAGAGTCAGGGTCTGGGTCAGGGAAGAGTCAGGGGAAGGGTCAGGGTCTGGGTCAGGGGAAGAGTCAGGGGAAGGGTCAGGGTCTGGGTCAGGGGAAGAGTCAGGGGAAGAGTCCGGGGAAGAGTCCGGGTCTGGGTCAGGGGAAGTGTCAGGGGAAGAGTCAGGGTCTAAGTCAGGGGAAGAGTCCGGGTCTGGGGAAGGGTCCAGGGAAGAGTCAGGGTCTGGGTCAGGGGAAGAGTCAGGGTCTGAGGCAGGGTCTGAGTCAGGGTCTGAGTCAGGGTCTGAGTCAGAGTCAGGGGAAGAGTCAGGGGAAGGGTCAGGGGAAGAGTCAGGGTCTGGGTCAGGGGAAGAGTCAGGGTCTGGGTCAGGGGAAGAGTCAGGGGAAGAGTCAGGGGAAGGGTCAGGGGAAGGGTCAGGGGAAGAGTCAGGGGAAGAGTCCGGGGGGAAGGGTCCGGGGAAGAGTCCGGGTCTGGGTCAGGGAAGTGTCAGGGGAAGAGTCAGGGTCTGGGTCAGGGGAAGAGTCCGGGTCTGGGGAAGAGTCCGGGAAGAGTCAGGGTCTGGGTCAGGGTCTGAGTCAGGGTCTGAGTCAGGGGAAGAGTCATGGGAAGGGTCAGGGGAAGAGTCAGGGGAAGAGTCAGGGGAAGGGTCAGGGGAAGAGTCAGGGGAAGGGTCAGGGTCAGGGGAACTGTCCGGGGAAGAGTCAGGGGAAGTGTCAGGGGAAGGGTCAGGGGAAGAGTCCGGGGAAGAGTCAGGGTCTGGGGAAGAGTCAGGGTCTGGGTCAGGGGAAGAGTCCGGGGAAGGGTCAGGGTCAGGGGAAGAGTCAGGGTCTGGGTCAGGGGAAGGGTCTGGGTCAGGGGAAGAGTCAGGGTCTGGGTCAGGGGAAGAGTCAGGGTCTGGGTCAGGGGAAGAGTCAGGGGAAGGGTCAGGGTCTGGGTCAGGGGAAGAGTCAGGGGAAGGGTCAGGGTCTGGGTCAGGGGAAGAGTCAGGGGAAGAGTCCGGGGAAGAGTCCGGGTCTGGGTCAGGGGAAGTGTCAGGGGAAGAGTCAGGGTCTGGGTCAGGGGAAGAGTCCGGGTCTGGGGAAGAGTCCAGGGAAGAGTCAGGGTCTGGGTCAGGGGAAGAGTCAGGGTCTGAGGCAGGGTCTGAGTCAGGGTCTGAGTCAGGGTCTGAGTCAGAGTCAGGGGAAGAGTCAGGGGAAGGGTCAGGGGAAGAGTCAGGGTCTGGGTCAGGGGAAGAGTCAGGGGAAGAGTCAGGGGAAGGGTCAGGGGAAGAGTCAGGGGAAGAGTCCGGGGAAGAGTCCGGGGAAGAGTCCGGGGAAGAGTCCGGGTCTGGGTCAGGGGAAGTGTCAGGGGAAGAGTCAGGGTCTGGGTCAGGGGAAGAGTCCGGGTCTGGGGAAGAGTCCGGGGAAGAGTCAGGGTCTGGGTCAGGGTCTGAGTCAGGGAAGAGTCAGGGGAAGAGTCAGGGAAGAGTCAGGGTCTGGATCAGGGAAGAGTCAGGGTCTGGGTCAGGGGAAGGGTCAGGCGAAGGGTCAGGGTCTGGGTCAGGGGAAGGGTCAGGGTCTGGGTCAGGGGAAGGGTCTGGGTCAGGGGAAGAGTCAGGGTCTGGGTCAGGGGAAGAGTCAGGGTCTGGGTCAGGGGAAGAGTCAGGGTCTGGGTCAGGGTCTGGGTCAGGGTCTGGGTCAGGGGAAGAGTTAGGGGAAGAGTCCGGGGAAGAGTCCGGGTCTGGGTCAGGGGAAGTGTCAGGGGAAGAGTCAGGGGAAGAGTCAGGGTCTGGGTCAGGGGAAGAGTCAGGGTCTGGGGAAGAGTCAGGGTCTGGGTCAGGGGAAGAGTCAGGGTCTGGGTCAGGGGAAGAGTCCAGGGAAGCGTCAGGGTCTGGGTCAGGGGAAGGGTCAGGGGAACTGTCCGGGGAAGAGTCAGGGTCTGGGTCAGGGGAAGAGTCAGGGTCTGGGTCAGGGGAAGAGTCCGGGGAAGAGTCAGGGTCTGGGTCAGGAAAGGAGTCAGGGTCTGGGTCAGGGGAAGAGTCCGGGGAAGAGTCAGGGTCTGGGTCAGGGGAAGAGTCAGGGTCTGGGTCAGGGGAAGGGTCAGGGAAGAGTCAGGGGAAGGGTCAGGGGAAGAGTCAGGGGAAGAGTCAGGGTCAGAGTCAGGGAAGGGTCAGGGAAGAGTCAGGGGAAGAGTCAGGGTCAGGGTCAGGGGAACTGTCCGGGGAAGAGTCAGGGGAAGTGTCAGGGGAAGGGTCAGGGGAAGAGTCAGGGGAAGAGTCAGGGTCTGGGGAAGAGTCAGGGTCTGGGTCAGGGAAGAGTCCGGGGGGAAGGGTCAGGGTCTGGGTCAGGGGAAGAGTCAGGGTCTGGGTCAGGGTCTGGGTCAGGGAAGAGTCAGGGGAAGAGTCAGGGGAAGAGTCAGGGAAGGGTCAGGGGAAGTGTCAGGGGAAGAGTCAGGGTCAGGGTCAGGGGAACTGTCCGGGGAAGAGTCAGGGGAAGTGTCAGGGGAAGGGTCAGGGGAAGAGTCCGGGGAAGAGTCAGGGTCTGGGGAAGAGTCAGGGTCTGGGTCAGGGGAAGAGTCCGGGGAAGGGTCAGGGTCTGGGTCAGGGGAAGAGTCAGGGTCTGGGTCAGGGGAAGGGTCTGGGTCAGGGGAAGAGTCAGGGTCTGGGTCAGGGGAAGGGTCTGGGTCAGGGTCAGGCGAAGAGTCAGGGTCTGGGTCAGGGGAAGGGTCAGGGTCTGGGTCAGGGGAAGAGTCAGGGTCTGGGTCAGGGGAAGAGTCAGGGGAAGGGTCTGGGTCAGGGGAAGAGTCAGGGAAGGGTCAGGGTCTGGGTCAGGGGAAGAGTCAGGGGAAGAGTCCGGGAAGAGTCCGGGTCTGGGTCAGGGGAAGTGTCAGGGGAAGAGTCAGGGTCTGGGTCAGGGAAGAGTCCGGGTCTGGGGAAGAGTCCAGGGAGAAGTCAGGGTCTGGGTCAGGGGAAGAGTCAGGGTCTGAGGCAGGGTCTGAGTCAGAGTCAGGGGAAGAGTCAGGGGAAGGGTCAGGGGAAGAGTCAGGGTCTGGGTCAGGGGAAGAGTCAGGGGAAGAGTCAGGGGAAGAGTCAGGGGAAGGGTCAGGGGAAGGGTCAGGGGAAGGGTCAGGGGAAGAGTCAGGGGAAGAGTCCGGGGAAGAGTCCGGGGAAGAGTCCGGGTCTGGGTCAGGGGAAGTGTCAGGGGAAGAGTCAGGGTCTGGGTCAGGGGAAGAGTCCGGGTCTGGGGAAGAGTCCGGGGAAGAGTCAGGGTCTGGGTCAGGGTCTGAGTCAGGGAAGAGTCAGGGGAAGAGTCAGGGGAAGAGTCAGGGTCTGGATCAGGGGAAGAGTCAGGGTCTGGGTCAGGGAAGGGTCAGGCGAAGGGTCAGGGTCTGGGTCAGGGAAGGGTCTGGGTCAGGGGAAGGGTCTGGGTCAGGGGAAGAGTCAGGGTCTGGGTCAGGGGAAGAGTCAGGGTCTGGGTCAGGGAAGAGTTAGGGGAAGAGTCCGGGGAAGAGTCCGGGGAAGAGTCCGTGTCTGGGTCAGGGGAAGTGTCAGGGGAAGAGTCAGGGGAAGAGTCAGGGTCTGGGTCAGGGAAGAGTCAGGGTCTGGGGAAGAGTCAGGGTCTGGGTCAGGGGAAGAGTCAGGGTCTGGGTCAGGGAAGAGTCCAGGGAAGCGTCAGGGTCTGGGTCAGGGGAAGGGTCAGGGGAACTGTCCGGGGAAGAGTCAGGGTCTGGGTCAGGGGAAGAGTCAGGGTCTGGGTCAGGGGAAGAGTCCGGGGAAGAGTCAGGGTCTGGGTCAGGGGAAGAGTCAGGGTCTGGGTCAGGGGAAGAGTCCGGGGAAGAGTCAGGGTCTGGGTCAGGGGAAGAGTCAGGGTCTGGGGAAGAGTCAGGGGAAGGGTCAGGGGAAGAGTCAGGGGAAGAGTCAGGGGAAGGGTCAGGGGAAGAGTCAGGGGAAGAGTCAGGGTCAGGGTCAGGGGAACTGTCCGGGGAAGAGTCAGGGAAGTGTCAGGGGAAGGGTCAGGGGAAGAGTCCGGGGAAGAGTCAGGGTCTGGGGAAGAGTCAGGGTCTGGGTCAGGGGAAGAGTCCGGGGAAGGGTCAGGGTCTGGGTCAGGGGAAGAGTCAGGGTCTGGGTCAGGGGAAGGGTCTGGGTCAGGGTCAGGCGAAGAGTCAGGGTCTGGGTCAGGGTCAGGGTCTGGGTCAGGGGAAGAGTCAGGGTCTGGGTCAGGGGAAGAGTCAGGGGAAGGGTCAGGGTCTGGGTCAGGGGAAGAGTCAGGGGAAGGGTCAGGGTCTGGGTCAGGGGAAGAGTCAGGGGAAGAGTCCGGGGAAGAGTCCGGGTCTGGGTCAGGGGAAGTGTCAGGGGAAGAGTCAGGGTCTGGGTCAGGGGAAGAGTCCGGGTCTGGGGAAGAGTCCAGGGAAGAGTCAGGGTCTGGGTCAGGGGAAGAGTCAGGGTCTGAGGCAGGGTCTGAGTCAGGGTCAGGGAAGAGTCAGGGGAAGAGTCAGGGTCTGGGTCAGGGGAAGAGTCAGGGGAAGAGTCAGGGGAAGGGTCAGGGGAAGGGTCAGGGAAGGGTCAGGGGAAGGGTCAGGGGAAGAGTCCGGGAAGAGTCCGGGGAAGAGTCCGGGGAAGAGTCCGGGTCTGGGTCAGGGGAAGTGTCAGGGGAAGAGTCAGGGTCTGGGTCAGGGGAAGAGTCCGGGTCTGGGGAAGAGTCCGGGGAAGAGTCAGGGTCTGGGTCAGGGTCTGAGTCAGGGTCTGAGTCAGGGAAGAGTCAGGGAAGAGTCAGGGTCTGGATCAGGGGAAGAGTCAGGGTCTGGGTCAGGGGAAGGGTCAGGCGAAGGGTCAGGGTCTGGGTCAGGGTCTGGGTCAGGGGAAGGGTCTGGGTCAGGGGAAGAGTCAGGGTCTGGGTCAGGGGAAGAGTCAGGGTCTGGGTCAGGGGAAGAGTCAGGGTCTGGGTCAGGGTCTGGGTCAGGGTCAGGGGAAGAGTTAGGGGAAGAGTCCGGGGAAGAGTCCGGGTCTGGGTCAGGGGAAGTGTCAGGGGAAGAGTCAGGGTCTGGGTCAGGGGAAGAGTCAGGGTCTGGGGAAGAGTCAGGGTCTGGGTCAGGGGAAGAGTCAGGGGAAGAGTCAGGGTCTGGGTCAGGGTCTGAGTCAGGGTCTGAGTCAGGGGAAGAGTCAGGGGAAGAGTCAGGGTCTGGGTCAGGGGAAGGGTCAGGCGAAGGGTCAGGGTCTGGGTCAGGGGAAGGGTCTGGGTCAGGGGAAGAGTCAGGGTCAGGGGAAGTGTCAGGGTCTGGGTCAGGGGAAGAGTCAGGGTCTGGGTCAGGGGAAGAGTCAGGGTCTGGGTCAGGGTCTGGGTCAGGGGAAGAGTTAGGGGAAGAGTCCGGGGAAGAGTCCGGGTCTGGGTCAGGGGAAGTGTCAGGGGAAGAGTCAGGGTCTGGGTCAGGGGAAGAGTCAGGGTCTGGGGAAGAGTCAGGGTCTGGGTCAGGGGAAGAGTCAGGGTCTGGGTCAGGGGAAGAGTCCAGGGAAGCGTCAGGGTCTGGGGAAGGGTCAGGGGAACTGTCCGGGGAAGAGTCAGGGTCTGGGTCAGGGGAAGAGTCAGGGTCTGGGTCAGGGGAAGAGTCAGGGTCTGGGTCAGGGGAAGAGTCAGGGTCTGGGTCAGGGGAAGAGTCCGGGGAAGAGTCAGGGTCTGGGGAAGAGTCAGGGTCTGGGTCAGGGGAAGGGTCCGGGGAAGAGGCAGGGTCAGGGGTCAGGGTCTGCCACATCCATCAGTTAGTGTTTAAACAGGCACATGATACACAGACAATCACATCCACTATGAACTAAATGTGTGTGTTGACTGACTCCTTTATCAGACTGACTAAATGTGTGTTGTCCGTCTCCTTTATCAGACTGACTAAATGTGTGTGTTGACGGTCTCCTTTACCAGACTGACTAAATGTGTGTTGACTGCCTCCTTTATCAGACTGACTAAATGTGAGTGTTGACGGTCTCCTTTATCAGACTGACTAAATGTGTGTTGACTGTCTCCTTTATCAGACTGACTAAATGTGTGTGTTGACCGTGTCCTTTATCAGACTGACTAAATGTGTGTGTTGACTGTCTCCTTTATCAGACTGACTAAATGTGTGTTGTCCGTCTCCTTTACCAGACTGACTAAATGTGTGTTGACCGTCTCCTTTATCAGACTGACTAAATGTGTGTGTTGACTGGCTCCTTTATCAGACTGACTAAATGTGTGTGTTGACTGACTCCTTTATCAGACTGACTAAATGTGAGTGTTGACGGTCTCCTTTATCAGACTGACTAAATGTGTGTGTTGACTGTCTCCTTTATCAGACTGACTAAATGTGTGTGTTGACTGACTCCTTTATCAGACTGACTAAATGTGTGTGTTGACAGTCTCCTTTATCAGACTGACTAAATGTGTGTGTTGACTGGCTCCTTTATCAGACTGACTAAATGTGAGTGTTGACTGGCTCCTTTACCAGACTGACTAAATGTGTGTGTTGACTGTCTCCTTTACCAGACTGACTAAATGTGAGTGTTGACTGGCTCCTTTATCAGACTGACTAAATGTGAGTGTTGACTGTCTCCTTTACCAGACTGACTAAATGTGTGTTGACTGTCTCCTTTATCAGACTGACTAAATGTGTGTGTTGACTGACTCCTTTATCAGACTGACTAAATGTGTGTGTTGACTGACTCCTTTATCAGACTGACTAAATGTGTGTGTTGACTGCCTCCTTTATCAGACTGACTAAATGTGTGTTGACTGGCTCCTTTATCAGACTGACTAAATGTGTGTTGACTGGCTCCTTTATCAGACTGACTAAATGTGAGTGTTGACTGACTCCTTTATCAGACTGACTAAATGTGAGTGTTGACTGGCTCCTTTACCAGACTGACTAAATGTGAGTGTTGACTGGCTCCTTTACCAGACTGACTAAATGTGAGTGTTGACTGGCTCCTTTACCAGACTGACTAAATGTGAGTGTTGACTGGCTCCTTTACCAGACTGACTAAATGTGAGTGTTGACTGTCTCCTCTACCTGGCTCTCCAGACACATCTGTCCGGTAACCGTGGCAGCGACGCGCTCCTGCTGCTGCTTCTGTTCCCTCAGCCTGGACTGCTGCTCTCCAAGACTGCTCTCTAGCGCCACCAGCTCATCCTGGTGGACAATATAGGTACTGCATCAGCCCAGTTCCACTACTGTACACAGTAACAGCTCTTCCTACAGGACAATACAGGTACTGCATCAACCCAGTTCCACTACTGTACACAGAAACACCTCCCCCTACAGGACAACACAGGTACAGCATCCTCAAATCTCTACTGTACAAACAGCTCCCCCTACAGGACAACACAGGTACTCCATCCTCAAATCTGTACTGTACAAACAGGTCCCCCTACAGGACAACACAGGTACAGCATCCTCAAATCTCTACCATACAAACATCTCCCCCTACAGGACAACATAGGTACTACATCCTCAAATTTCTACTGTACAAACAGCTCCCCCTACAGGACAACACAGGTACATCATCCTCAAATCTCTACTGTACAAACAGCTCCCCCTACAGGACAACACAGGTACTACATCCTCAAATATCTACTGTACAAACAGCTCCCCCTACAGGACAACACGGATACTACATCCTCAAATCTCTACTGTACAAACAGCTCCCCCTACAGGACAACACAGGTACTACATCCCCAAATCTCTACTGTACAAACAGCTCCCCCTACAGGACAACACAGGTACTACATCCTCAAATCTCTACTGTACAAACAGCTCCCCCTACAGGACAACACAGGTACTACATCCTCAAATCTCTACTGTACAAACAGCTCCCCCTACAGGACAACACAGGTACTGCATCCTGAAATCTCTACTGTACAAACAGCTCCAACAACACATCTCAACCACACACAGAGAAACAGACATTTTCCTGTCTATTTCCTGGTCATCTCCATCTCCATGCTCTGTCTTTTCACCATTACATATAAGCAGTACTTATCTTACCACGTTGATGTCTTCCCACTCGTTGGGTAGAGGAACAGACGCTGGGGCAGGAGGAGCTGGGCTGGGCTCTGTGGGAGGCTGGGGCTCCTCCTCCCTCTCTTCCAAAGGGATAGCTCTGCTACTTAAAGCCTCCTCCTCTTCCTCCTTCTTGGCCACGTCTTCCTGTGCCTTAGCTGGAGTACCGCCCCCAACCTCTATCAGCGAATCATCCGTCTCCTCCTCCTTTAGCTCCTCCCCCTCAGACACGTCAACGAAGCTCTCTGAATCACTGTCCTGCTCACTGTGCTCCTTGCCGTCCTCCATCTTCACAATCTGTCCATTCCTCTCCTCCCCAGTGTTCTGTCCATTCCTCTCCTCCCTGGTGTTCCTCTCCTCCTGCGATGGAGGTAAAGGCCCAGTCACTAGGCTGCTCCTCCCAGTCTCCTCCTCTCTGTTTAGACCAAGGCCTGATGGGGGAATAAGACCGAGAGCCTGACCCAAACTGTCCCCCTGACCCACTGCAGAGTGGAAAGCTCTGTTCCTGTTGTCGATGGCTTGCTCCAACTCCTCTCTGTTCCTGTTGTCGATGGCTTGCTCCAACTCCTCTCTGTTCCTGTTGTCGATGGCTTGCTCCAACTCCTCTCTGTTCCTGTTGTCGATGGCTTGCTCCAACTCCTCTCTGTTCCTTCTCAGAATCTCCTCCACCTCCTCCCTGCTCCTCCTGGTGACGGTTTCCTCCTCCATGCTGAGGAGCACCCTGTCCGCAGGAGGAATGGGGAGGCGAAGGGGGAGAGGCGACTGTTGCTCATCCCCTTCTCCACCCCAAGCCTGTCCTCATTGGTCAGAGTTGTCCTCAGGGCGTGTCCTTCCCTTCAGTCTCCTCCTCAGAGCTGCTGATGACGAACAATCGGTTGGCAGGACGCTGGGGACTGGGAGGGTGGGGCTTAACAGGAGAACTGCCAATCGTAGTGGCGTTTGGGGACGGGCCTACGTCCAACTCTTCTCCCGTGGCTCGCTGAATGGCCAGGAGGGTACGAGGAGACACACTGCCACCCCCCTCCTCCTCAGCCCTACTCCCTCCTCTACCCCAGGAGCTATCCTTCTCCTCCTCGTCTGAGAAGCTGCTATCCATGGCAGCCTGGATGGCCTTCAGTGTCCGGGGGGAGATGGGTGCTGTATCCCCCAGGCTCGGGTTCGGGTCCTGGGGATGTTTAGACGATGATGAGGGTCCCTCCTCCAGGCTCTCCTCCTCCGAGATGGGTCTCCAAAGGGGCTCAGGTCTCTCCCCTCCCCCCGTCCTAACCCTCCCTGATAGGGGACCACCCAACCAGGGAGAGGCCGCAGGCTGGATGTCTGGCACCCTCTCACTGTTGTCGGTCTTCTTCGGACCTGAAGAACAGACAGACAGACAGACAGACAGACAGACAGACAGACAGACAGACAGACAGACAGACAGACAGACAGACAGACAGACAGACAGACAGACAGACAGACAGACAGACAGACAGACAGACAGACAGACAGACAGACAGACAGACAGACAGACAGACAGACAGACAGACAGACAGACAGACAGACAGACAGACAGACAGACAGACAGACAGACAGACAGACAGACAGACAGACAGACAGACAGACAGACAGACAGACAGACAGACAGACAGACAGACAGACAGACAGACAGACAGACAGACAGACAGACAGACAGACAGACAGACAGACAGACAGACAGACAGACAGACAGACAGACAGACAGACAGACAGACAGACAGACAGACAGACAGACAGACAGACAGACAGACAGACAGACAGACAGACAGACAGACAGACAGACAGACAGACAGACAGACAGACAGACAGACAGACAGACAGACAGACAGACAGACAGACAGACAGACAGACAGACAGACAGACAGACAGACAGACAGACAGACAGACAGACGAGGGGATGAGTTTGAACAGGTCTAATGCGGAGAATTCCTCAAGTTGATCGCCGACCCACTTCGACCTCTAACCTTTGATGAGGATGTAGTGGGTGGAGTCTTCTGAGAGGAGGCGTCGTGTCTCCACGCTGTGCCCCTCCCCCTGGTTGCATAGCTCCACCCCCGGGGCGTTCCCAGCACTACGGTTGGACATCTCTCTCTCCACCCCCTCCAGACGCACGTTCAGCTTGTTCCTCTGCAGCAGCCCTGCTAGCTGGTACTGGGAGAAGTCCCCTGACCGCTGGGAGAGGGTGGGACTGGGTTAGGGTGCATGCCACACACACACACACACACACAGAGAGACAGTGTGTGTGGTACCTCTGGAGGTGTGTGGTACATGGTGTGTGGTACCTCAGGAGGTGTGTGGTACATGGTGTGTGGTACCTCTGGAGGTGTGTGGTACCTCAGGGGGTGTGTGGTACCTCAGGAGGTGTGTGGTACATGGTGTGTGGTACCTCAGGAGGTGTGTGGTACCTCAGGAGGTGTGTGGTACATGGTGTGTGGTACCTCAGGAGGTGTGTGGTACATGGTGTGTGGTACCTCAGGAGGTGTGTGGTACATGGTGTGTGGTACCTCAGGGGGTGTGTGGTACCTCAGGGGGGGTGTGATACATTGTGTGTGGTACCTCAGGGGGTGTGTGGTACCTCAGGAGGTGTGTGGTACCTCAGGGGGTGTGGTACCTCAGGGGGGTGTGTGGTACCTCAGGGGGGTGTGTGGTACCTCAGGGGGTGTGTGGTACCCCAGGAGGTGTGTGTGGTACCTCAGGAGTGTGGTACATGGTGTGTGGTACCTCAGGAGGTGTGTGGTACCTCAGGAGGTGTGTGGTACCTCAGGGGGTGTGTGGTACCTCAGGGGGGGTGTGGTACCTCAGGAGGTGTGTGGTACATGGTGTGTGGTACCTCAGGAGGTGTGTGTGGTACCTCAGGGGGTGTGTGGTACCTCAGGAGGTGTGTGGTACCTCAGGAGGTGCGTGGTACCTCAGGGGGGGTGTGGTACATGGTGTGTGGTACATGGTGTGTGGTACCTCAGGCGGTGTGTGGTACATGGTGTGTGGAACCTCAGGAGGTGTGTGGTACATGGTGTGTGGTACCTCAGGAGGTGTGTGGTACATGGTGTGGGGTACATGGTGTGGGGTACATGGTGTGTGGCACATGGTGTGTGGTACATGGTGTGTGGTACCTCAGGAGGTGTGTGGTACATGGTGTGTGGTACCTCAGGGGGGTGTGGTATCTCAGGAGGTGTGTGGTACATGGTGTGTGGTACCTTAGGGGGTGTGGTACCTCAGGGGGGTGTGGTACATGGTGTGTGGTACCTCAGGGGGGTGTGGGTACCTCAGGGGGGTGGGGTACCTCAAGGGGGTGTGTGGTACATGGTGTGTGGTACCTCAGGGGGTGTGGTACCTCAGGGGGGTGTGCTACCTCAGGAGGGGTGTGGTACCTCAGGGGGTGTGTGGTACATGGTGTGTGGTACCTCAGGAGGTGTGTGGTACCTCAGGGGGTGTGTGGTACATGGTGTGTGGTACCTCAGGAGGTGTGTGGTACCTCAGGGGGTGTGTGGTACATGGTGTGTGGTACCTCAGGGGGTGTGTGGTACATGGTGTGTGGTACCTCAGAAGGGGTGTGGTACATGGTGTGTGATGCATGGTGTGTGGTACCTCAGGGGGTGTGTGGTACCTCAGGGGGTGTGTGTGGTACATGGTGTGTGGTACCTCAGGGGGTGTGTGGTACATGGTGTGTGTTACATGGTGTGTGGTACCTGGTGTGTGTGGTACCTCAGGAGGTGTGTGGTACATGGTGTGTGGTACCTCAGGGGGTGTTTGGTACATGGTGTGTGGTACCTCGGGAGGTGTGTGGTACATGGTGTGTGGTACCTCTGGAGGTGTGTGGTACATGGTGTGTGTTACATGGTGTGTGGTACCTCAGGGGGTGTGTGGTACCTCAGGGGGTGTGTGGTACATGGTGTGTGGTACCTCAAGGGGTGTGTGGTACCTCCGGAGGTGTGTGGTACATGGTGTGTGGTACCTCAGGGGGTGTGTGGTACCTCAGGAGGTGTGTGGTACATGGTGTGTGGTACCTCAGGGGGTGTGTGGTGCCTCCGGAGGTGTGTGGTACATGGTGTGTGGTACCTCAGGGGGTGTGTGGTACCTCAGGGGGTGTGTGGTACCTCAGGAGGTGTGTGGTACCTCAGGAGGTGTGTGGTACATGGTGTGTGGTACCTCAGGGGGTGTGTGGTACCTCAGGGGGTGTGTGGTACCTCAGGGGGTGTGTGGTACATGGTGTGTGGTACCTCAGGGGGTGTGTGGTACATGGTGTGTGGTACCTCAGGGGGGGGGGGTGTGGTACCTCAGGAGGTGTGTGGTACATGGTGTGTGGTACCTCAGGAGGTGTGTGGTACATGGTGTGTGGTACCTCAGGAGGTGTGTGGTACATGGTGTGTGGTACCTCTGGAGGTGTGTGGTACCTCAGGGGGTGTGTGGTACCTCAGGAGGTGTGTGGTACATGGTGTGTGGTACCTCAGGGGGTGTGTGGTACCTCAGGAGGTGTGTGGTACATGGTGTGTGGTACCTCAGGAGGTGTGTGGTACATGGTGTGTGGTACCTCAGGGGGTGTGTGGTACCTCAGGAGGTGTGTGGTACATGGTGTGTGGTACCTCAGGTGTGTGGTACCTCAGGAGGTGTGTGGTACCTCAGGAGGTGTGTGGTACATGGTGTGTGGTACCTCAGGGGGTGTGTGGTACCTCAGGAGGTGTGTGGTACATGGTGTGTGGTACCTCAGGAGGTGTGTGGTACCTCAGGAGGTGTATGGTACCTCAGGGGGTGTGTGGTACATGGTGTGTGATACCTCAGGGTGTGTGTGGTACATGGTGTGTGGTACCTCAGGAGGTGTGTGGTACATGGTGTGTGGTACCTCAGGGGGTGTGTGGTACCTCAGGGGGTGTGTGGTACCTCAGGAGGTGTGTGGTACCTCAGGAGGTGTGTGGTACCTCAGGAGGTGTGTGGTACCTCAGGAGGTGTGTGGTACATGGTGTGTGGTACCTCAGGGGGGGTGTGGTACATGGTGTGTGGTACCTCAGGGGGTGTGTGGTACCTCAGGGGGTGTGTGGTACATGGTGTGTGGTACCTGGTGTGTGTGGTACCTCAGGGGGGTGTGGTACCTCAGGGGGTGTGGTACCTGGTGTGTGGTACCTGGTGTGTGTGGTACCTCAGGGGGGGTACCTCAGGGGGTGTGGTACCTCAGGGGGTGTGGTACATGGTGTGTGGTACCTCAGGGGGCGTGTGGTACCTCAGGGGGTGTGTGGTACCTCAGGGGGTGTGATACATGGTGTGTGGTACCTCAGGGGTGTGGTACATGGTGTGTGGTACCTCAGGGGGTTGTGGTACATGGTGTGTGGTACCTCAGGGGGTGTGTGGTACATGGTGTGTGGTACCTCAGGGGGTGTGTGGTACCTCAGGGGGGTGTGGTACATGGTGTGTGGTACCTCAGGGTGTGTGTGGTACATGGTGTGTGGTACCTCAGGGGGGTGTGGTACCTCAGGGGGTGTGGTACCTCAAGGGGGTGTGTGGTACCTCAAGGGGTGTGTGGTACATGGTGTGTGGTACCTCGGGGGTGTGCTACCTCAGGGGGTGTGCTACCTCAGGGGGGTGTGCTACCTCAGGGGGTGTGGTACATGGTGTGTGGTACCTCAGGGGGTGTGGTACATGGTGTGTGGTACCTCAGGGGGTATGGTACATGGTGTGTGGTACCTCAGGGGGTGTGGTACCTCAGGGGGGTGTGGTACATGGTGTGTGGTACCTCAGGAGGTGTGTGGTACCTCAGGGGAGTGTGGTACCTCAGGGGGTGTGGTACCTCAGGGGGTGTGGTACCCCATGGGGGTGTGGTACCTCAGGGGGGTGTGGTACCTCAGGGGGTGTGGTACCTCAGGGGGTGTGGTACCTCAGGGGGTGTGGTACCTCAGGGGGGGTGTGGTACCTCAGGGGGTATGGTACCTCAGGGGGTATGGTACCTCAGGGGGTATGGTACCTCAGGGGGTATGGTACCTCAGGGGGTGTGTGGTACCTCAGGGGGTGTGTGGTACCTCAGGGGGTGTGTGGTACCTCAGGGGGGTGTGGTACCTCAGGGGGTGTGTGGTACCTCAGGGGGTGTTTGGTACCTCAGGGGGTGTGGTACCTCAGGAGGTGTGTGGTACATGGTGTGTGGTACCTCAGGAGGTGTGTGGTACATGGTGTGTGGTACCTCAGGAGGTGTGTGGTACCTCAGGAGGTGTATGGTACCTCAGGGGTGTGTGGTACATGGTGTGTGATACCTCAGGGTGTGTGTGGTACATGGTGTGTGGTACCTCAGGAGGTGTGTGGTACATGGTGTGTGGTACCTCAGGGGTGTGTGGTACCTCAGGGGGTGTGGTACCTCAGGGGTGTGTGGTACCTCAGGAGGTGTGTGGTACCTCAGGAGGTGTGTGGTACATGGTGTGTGGTACCTCAGGGGGTGTGGTACATGGTGTGTGGTACCTCAGGGGTGTGTGGTACCTCAGGGGGTGTGTGGTACATGGTGTGTGGTACCTGGTGTGTGTGGTACCTCAGGGGGTGTGGTACCTCAGGGGGGTGTGGTACCTGGTGTGTGGTACCTGGTGTGTGTGGTACCTCAGGGGGGTGGTACCTCAGGGGGGTGGTACCTCAGGGGGTGTGGTACATGGTGTGTGGTACCTCAGGGGCGTGTGGTACCTCAGGGGTGTGTGGTACCTCAGGGGGTGTGTGGTACATGGTGTGTGGTACCTCAGGGGGTGTGGTACATGGTGTGTGGTACCTCAGGGGGTTGTGGTACATGGTGTGTGGTACCTCAGGGGGTGTGGTACATGGTGTGTGGTACCTCAGGGGGTGTGTGGTACCTCAGGGGGTGTGGTACATGGTGTGTGGTACCTCAGGGTGTGTGTGGTACATGGTGTGTGGTACCTCAGGGGGGTGTGGTACCTCAGGGGGTGTGGTACCTCAAGGGGGTGTGTGGTACCTCAAGGGGGTGTGTGGTACATGGTGTGTGGTACCTCGGGGGTGTGCTACCTCAGGGGGTGTGCTACCTCAGGGGGTGTGGTACATGGTGTGTGGTACCTCAGGGGGGTGTGGTACATGGTGTGTGTGGTACCTCAGGGGGGTATGGTACATGGTGTGTGGTACCTCAGGGGGTGTGGTACCTCAGGGGGTGTGGTACATGGTGTGTGGTACCTCAGGAGGTGTGTGGTACCTCAGGAGGTGTGTGGTACCTCAGGGGGTGTGGTACCCCAGGGGGGTGTGGTACCTCAGGGGGGTGTGGTACCTCAGGGGGTGTGGTACCTCAGGGGGGTGTGGTACCTCAGGGGGTGTGGTACCTCAGGGGGTATGGTACCTCAGGGGGGTATGGTACCTCAGGGGGGTGTGGTACCTCAGGGGGTGTGGTACCTCAAGGGGGTGTGGTACCTCAGGGGGTGTGGTACATGGTGTGTGGTACCTCAGGGGGTGTGTGGTACCTCAGGGGGTGTGTGGTACCTCAGGGGGGGTGTGGTACCTCAGGGGGGGTGTGGTACATGGTGCGTCGTCTCTTGCTGAATTCCTTCATGTCTTTAAGGATCTCATGTTTCACCTCAGGAGGCATGGCAGAAAACTCCTCAGAGTTGATGTCCACAGAGTTAGAGTCTTCATAGAAATCCCCCTGACAGACAGACAGACAGACAGACAGACAGACAGACAGACAGACAGACAGACAGACAGACAGACAGACAGACAGACAGACAGACAGACAGACAGACAGACAGACAGACAGACAGACAGACAGACAGACAGACAGACAGACAGGCAGACAGGCAGACAGGCAGACAGACAGGTGACACAAGGTAGCAAAACTTAATGAAACAAAAAGGAATCCAGTGTTCTTATTGGACAAGACGATAAAGCACCACCCTCTCTGTTTTCTCCTCTGTCACATGACGTGGGTGTTGACCTCACCTGGTAGATGTGACGGCTGTCCTCCTCCACCTGCTCCTCCTCCTCTGAGCTGCTCCTCTCTCTCTCCTCCTCCTGGGCTGGCAGGGCAGGCAGCATGAACATGTCCTCCTCTCTCCTCACAGCAGACAGGCTGGGCAGATGATCCTGACTGGAGGAGAATCACAACACAGACCAGATCTCTACGGTTACAGACCAGATCTCTATGGTTACAGACCTATATACAGACCAGACCTCTATGGTTACAGACCTATACACAGACCAGACCTCTATGGTTACAGGCCTATATACAGGCTGGGCAGATGATCCTGACTGGAGGAGAATCACAACACAGACCAGACCTCTATGGTTACAGGCCTATATACAGACCAGACCTCTATGGTTACAGGCCAGACCTCTATGGTTACAGGCCTATATACAGACCAGACCTCTATGGTTACAGGCCAGATCTCTATGGTTACAGACCAGATCTCTATGGTTACAGACCAGACCTCTATGGTTACAGACCAGATCTCTATGGTTACAGACCAGATCTCTATGGTTACAGACCAGACCTATATACAGACCAGATCTCTATGGTTACAGACCAGATCTCTATGGTTACAGACCAGATCTCTATGGTTACAGGCCTATATACAGACCAGACCTCTATGGTTACAGACCAGATCTCTATGGTTACAGACCTATATACAGACCAGACCTCTATGGTTACAGACCAGATCTCTATGGTTACAGACCTATATACAGACCAGACCTCTATGGTTACAGGCCAGACCTCTATGGTTACAGACCAGACTTCTATGGTTACAGACCTATATACAGACCAGACCTCTATGGTTACAGACCAGACCTCTATGGTTACAGACCAGATCTCTATGGTTACAGACCAGATCTCTATGGTTACAGGCCTATATACAGACCAGATCTCTATGGTTACAGACCTATATACAGACCAGACCTCTATGGTTACAGACCAGACCTCTATGGTTACAGACCAGATCTCTATGGTTACAGACCAGATCTCTATGGTTACAGACCAGACCTCTATGGTTACAGACCAGACCTCTATGGTTACAGACCAGATCTCTATGGTTACAGGCCTATATACAGACCAGACCTCTATGGTTACAGACCTATATACAGACCAGATCTCTATGGTTACAGACCAGACCTCTATGGTTACAGACCAGATCTCTATGGTTACAGACCAGATCTCTATGGTTACAGACCAGATCTCTATGGTTACAGACCAGACCTCTATGGTTACAGACCAGACCTCTATGGTTACAGACCAGACCTCTATGGTTACAGACCAGATCTCTATGGTTACAGACCAGATCTCTATGGTTACAGACCAGATCTCTATGGTTACAGACCAGATCTCTATGGTTACAGACCAGACCTCTATGGTTACAGACCAGACCTCTATGGTTACAGACCTATATACAGACCAGACCTCTATGGTTACAGACCAGATCTCTATGGTTACAGACCAGATCTCTATGGTTACAGACCAGATCTCTATGGTTACAGACCAGACCTCTATGGTTACAGACCAGACCTCTATGGTTACAGACCAGACCTCTATGGTTACAGACCAGACCTCTATGGTTACAGACCAGACCTCTATGGTTACAGACCAGACCTCTATGGTTACAGACCAGACCTCTATGGTTACAGACCAGATCTCTATGGTTACAGACCAGACCTCTATGGTTACAGACCAGATCTCTATGGTTACAGACCAGACCTCTATGGTTACAGACCTATATACAGACCAGACCTCTATGGTTACAGGCCAGATCTCTATGGTTACAGACCAGACCTCTATGGTTACAGACCAGATCTCTATGGTTACAGACCAGATCTCTATGGTTACAGACCAGACCTCTATGGTTACAGACCAGACCTCTATGGTTACAGACCAGACCTCTATGGTTACAGACCAGACCTCTATGGTTACAGACCAGACCTCTATGGTTACAGACCAGACCTCTATGGTTACAGACCTATATACAGACCAGACCTCTATGGTTACAGACCAGATCTCTATGGTTACAGACCAGATCTCTATGGTTACAGACCAGATCTCTATGGTTACAGACCAGACCTCTATGGTTACAGACCAGACCTCTATGGTTACAGACCAGACCTCTATGGTTACAGACCAGACCTCTATGGTTACAGACCAGACCTCTATGGTTACAGACCAGACCTCTATGGTTACAGACCAGACCTCTATGGTTACAGACCAGACCTCTATGGTTACAGACCAGATCTCTATGGTTACAGACCAGACCTCTATGGTTACAGACCAGATCTCTATGGTTACAGACCAGACCTCTATGGTTACAGACCTATATACAGACCAGACCTCTATGGTTACAGGCCAGATCTCTATGGTTACAGACCAGACCTCTATGGTTACAGACCTATATACAGACCTTCCTCTCCTCTCCTCACCTCCTCTCTCCCAGAGCAGCTTTGATGGCTTGTCTCTTCAGGAAGGTCTTGAGGAGTTTGTCATTGGTCTGCTTGGACTCCATAGTCTTCTCCTCCTTTCTCTGTCTTCTGATGGCCTGGAGGGAAGCACAGGGTTAACACACACACACACACACACACACACACACACACACACACACACACACACACACACACACACACACACACACACACACACACACACACACACACACACACACACACACACACACACACACACACACACACACACACACACACACACACACAGACGGACAACATGAACACACACACACACACACACAGACAGAATAAACACACACACACACACCGAACACACACACACACACACACACACACACACACACACACACACACACACACACACACACACACACACACACACACACACACACACACACACACACACACACACACACACACACACACACAGACAGAATAAACACACACACACAACATGAACACACACACACACACAACATGAACACACACACACACACACACAGACAGAATAAACACACACACACACACACACACACACACACATACATACAGACAGAATAAACACACACACACAGACAGACAACATGAACACACACACACCAGGGTCCAGACAGAGACAGACAGACAACACACCAGGGTCCAGACAGACAGAGACAGACAGACAACACACACCAGGGTCTGTTTCTTGATCAGAGGTGCGTCTCCATCGAACACGAAGACAGGTCTGATGCGGAAATAGAGCAATTTACAAAGACGATGGAACAGGGTGAGGAGGTGGGCATTCTGGACACTGTTACCCTCCCTGTCTCTCACACCCTTCACTGCCTGGTTCAACCAGATACTGATGTCTGGGAGAGGGACAGGTCAAGGATCTCTACAGAGACACAGGCAGACAACTAGCTAACTTTACAGAATGTTTACATACTCATCTCATATGTATATACTGAACAGCTATATCATCTACTGCATCTTCATGTAATAAATGTATCACTAGCCACTTTAAACAATTCCACTTTATATAATGTTTACATACCCTACATTACTCATCTCATATGTATATACTGTACTCTATATCATCTACTGCATCTTAATGTAATAAATGTATCACTAGTCACTTTAAACTATGCTACTTAATATAATGTTTACATACCCTACATTACTCATCTCATATGTATATACTGTACTCTATATCATCTACTGCATCTTGCCATCTTGATGTAATAAATGTATAACTAGTCACTTTATATAATGTTTACATACCCTACATTATTAATCTCATATGTATATGTATATATTGTACTCTATACCATAGACTGCATCCTTATGTAATACATGTATCACTAGCCACTTTAACTATGCCACTTTGTTTACATACTCATCTCATATGTATATACTGTACTCAATACCATCTACTGCATCTTGCCTATGCCGCTCTGTACCATCACTCATTCATATATCCTTATGTACATGTTCCTTATCCCCTTACACTGTGTATAAGACAGTAGTTTTGGAATTGTTAGTTAGATTACTTGTTGGTTATCACAGCATTGTCGGAACTAGAAGCACAAGCATTTCGCTACACTCGCATTAACATCTGCTAACCATGTGTGTGACCAATTTTTAAAATCATTTTTATTTCAACTTTATTTAACCAGGTAAACTAGTTGAGAACAAGTTCTCATTTACAACTGCGACCTGGCCAAGATAAAGCAAAGCAGTGTGACACAAACAACAACACAGAGTTACACATGGAGTAATTAGGTTTCCTCCACAATACACAAGACACCAACTCTATGTAAGATGCAGACACATGTTATGACTGGGATGTGCCGTAGTTATGGGTGGGAGATTGGGGGATAAGACGCAGGGAACCCTACTTTTAAAAACAAGTCAAGAACAAGGAGAGAGAAATAAAGAGTTTAAGAGAGCGATAGGTGGGGGACTTCCTTGTTCTGTCCGGAAGGATACCGACAGCCAGGATCTTGCCCTCGAGCGTCTCGGGGTTGACGGGCTTCCCGGTGGTCTCAAGCAGCTTCCACAGCCCGTGTACCCCCATTGCTCTCCGAGTGACAGCCTAGACAACATCAAGACCAAAATAAGACTATAGCAAATCGCCCATATCGTAGTAGTTATTTGAAAAGCTTGATTCAAATACACACACAGGTGGATATCAAACTCACCTGTACTAGAGGACAATAGTTTAACCAGAATTTATTATCTTCGGTACATTTTTTAAAAGTTGTCTTCTGTGGGTGTAACAATATTTTAGTTCCTACGGTGGAACACAGTAGTGCGGATAATAGTTCCGGTTATTATTAATATTATTCCGCGGTTTGGTAATTTTGTAACGCTGTCGTCTCAACTTCCGTTTACTGATCCTGAATCAGATTTGGGATATCTGTTTACTGTCCCCACTATGGATGAGAAATCGTCCAAGCTGATTCAGAGTCTGTTTCCTGCCGGAAACCCCTCCACGTCCGCCAAGCCAACAGCGTCCGGTCGCTGAGAACACAAACAAGATGGCGACCAAGATTTAACAGAGGAAATCTTTTCAACAACAGTAATGTGCATGTTTATTCTCATACCGTTTTGATATCTCTCTTACGTTACACTCATTTTACACTGCTGATGTTAGTTATCAATGTTTACACGTTTATGTCCAGGGTCTTTGTTTCCTACTCGGTTTGCTTTGTTGTTAGTGTCTGTTAGTTGAGGAAAGCTGAACTCCCTTCTCTTATATCCTTATCTGACCGGCTGGGTGTTGATCATGTGCTGCCACTGCTGTTAAACAACTAGTTGGAAAGGGCTAGCCAGGTTAAACAACTAGTTGGAAAGGGCTAGCCAGGTTAAACAACTAGTTGGAAAGGGCTAGCCAGGTTAAACAACTAGTTGGAAAGGGCTAGCCAGGTTAAACTACTAGTTGGAAAGGGCTAGCCAGGTTAAACAACTAGTTGGAAAGGGCTAGCCAGGTTAAACAACTAGTTGGAAAGGGCTAGCCAGGTTAAACTACTAGTTGGAAAGGGCTAGCCAGGTTAAACAACTAGTTGGAAAACAACTAGTTGGAAAGGGCTAGCCAGGTTAAACAACTAGTTGGAAAGGGCTAGCCAGGTTAAACAACTAGTTGGAAAGGGCTAGCCAGGTTAAACTACTAGTTGGAAAGGGCTAGCCAGGTTAAACAACTAGTTGGAAAGGGCTAGCCAGGTTAAACAACTAGTTGGAAAGGGCTAGCCAGGTTAAACAACTAGTTGGAAAGGGCTGGCCAGGTTAAACAACTAGTTGGAAAGGGCTAGCCAGGTTAAACAACTAGTTGGAAAGGGCTAGCCAGGTTAAACAACTAGTTGGAAAGGGCTAGCCAGGTTAAACAACTAGTTGGAAAGGGCTAGCCAGGTTAAACAACTAGTTGGAAAGGGCTAGCCAGGTTAAACAACTAGTTGGAAAGGGCAGCTGTTTTGACTCTTAATTTTACCAATTCAAAACATATTAAAAAAATAAAATAATTGAAGGCAGAAAAAGTCCATTGGCTAGTTACAGGAGCTGTGCGAGATTCTCTCGCTACTTTCTTATTTTATTTGATTCATTTAACATGTCTGACAGGGTGGTAAACTCCGAATCAACATCTGTCTGTCTGTCTTCGGGAGAGAGATCTAAACTGCCATCCTGGAAGTCGTCCACCGCCCTGTCCCCCTATCATTCCACTGGACTGTTGTGAAGACTTCCTCCACCGTCATGTCTACCGCTACAGTAGCAGACAGAGGTAAGCCGTTATCACCCCCTATCATTCCACTGTTGTTTACATCCTCCCCCTGCATCCTCTCAGCCAATCACACACAGCCATGTTGAGACCTGATAACTCCTCCAGCCAATACATTGAGAGAGAGAGATAACATTCCAGAATGTTTGCCATGTTCCAGGTTCCGTCCGTCCAGTCAGGGGCCCCGGCGACGGCATGGAGACAGACAAGCCCCCAGTCGCTAAGGAGATCGGTGTCGTGGATACGCCTCTGTCTTCGGTGCCACTACTTAAGGTAGCTTGTCCCAAACAAAGCCCCAAGAAGACGCACCCTGCCCCCGCCAGCCTCCAGCACAGCCCCCACTCCACCCCGCAGCAGAGCCCCAGAGCCACCCCGTCTGCGCCCCAGCCCCCCGGGGTGCTCCACCTGGGGAAGGTTCCTCGGGAGGCCTGCATGGTGGTGGAGGCGGTGAGGATCGTTGTTCCCCGTGCCGCCATCAGCCGGAGTGGGGGTCATGTGGGTCCGGCTGAGGAGAAAGGAGAGGCCTGGGCTGGGCAGCAGATGGAGGAGCGGCCTCCCTCCCCTCCTCTGGAGGACCTGAGAGGAGCCATGGAGAAGCTGCAGAACTCAGAGAGAAGACTGCTGCAGGACAAGGAGGGGCTCCTCAACCAGCTCCACGTGCAGACTGAGGTGGGTAAATGAGTTAACTTAAAGGCCCAGTGCCATCAAAAACATCAAATTACTGTGTTTTATATATATTTCCACACTGAGTTTGGAGAACTACTGTGAAAATTATGATAAGGACCTTTTAGTGTAAGAGCTGTTGGAAAAGACTTCCTGAGCCCGTTTTGGTGGGATGGAGGTTTGGCCTGTCTGGTGACATCACCAGGAGGTAAAGTTAATAGACCAATAAGAAAGAGTTCCAAACCTCTCTGCCAATAACAGCTAGTTTTGGTGGGATGGAGGTTTGGCCTGTCTGGTGACATCACCAGGAGGTAAAGTTAATAGACCAATAATAGACCAATAAGAAAGAGTTCCAAACCTCTCTGCCAATAACAGCTAGTTTTCAGCTTTCCCTTCACCACTCAGGCCACGCCCAGACAGTCCAAACTAAATTCTTGCTTGAGAAATTATTCTTAGCTAAGAAGCTATTTCTGTTTCTTTTTTATAAAACCATTTTTAATTGAAGACGATCACGGTGAGGACCTTAATTGTTCCCCAGAAATAATTTGATATTGAGAGATTTAAAAAAAAAAACAGCTGCATTTGGGCCTTTAACACTATGAAACACGTTATTTAGAGTTGTTCAGTGACTGTAGGAGTTAATCTGGACCCTGAGTTTTGTTCAGTGACTGCAGGAGTTAATCTGGACCCTGAGTTTTGTTCAGTGACTGTAGGAGTTAATCTGGACCCCGAGTTTTGTTCAGTGACTGTAGGAGTTAATCTGGACCCTGAGTTTTGTTCAGTGACTGTAGGAGTTAATCTGGACCCTGAGTTTTGTTCAGTGACTGTAGGAGTTAATCTGGACCCTTTTGAGTTTTGTTCAGTGACTGTAGGAGTTAATCTGGACCCTGAGTTTTGTTCAGTGACTGTAGGAGTTAATCTGGACCCTGAGTTTTGTTCAGTGACTGTAGGAGTTAATCTGGACCCTGAGTTTTGTTCAGTGACTGTAGGAGTTAGTTAATCTGGACCCTGAGTTTTGTTCAGTGACTGTAGGAGTTCTGGAAGTGACTCTGGACCCTGAGTTTTGTTCAGTGACTGTAGGAGTTAATCTGGACCCTGAGTTTTGTTCAGTGACTGTAGGAGTTAATCTGGACCCTGAGTTTTGTTCAGTGACTGTAGGAGTTAATCTGGACCCTGAGTTTTGTTCAGTGACTGTAGGAGTTAATCTGGACCCTGAGTTTTGTTCAGTGACTGTAGGAGTTAATCTGGACCCTGAGTTTTGTTCAGTGACTGTAGGAGTTAATCTGGACCCTGAGTTTTGTTCAGTGACTGTGGAGTTAATCTGGACCCTGAGTTTTGTTCAGTGACTGTAGGAGTTAATCTGGACCCTGAGTTTTGTTCAGTGACTGTAGGAGTTAATCTGGACCCTGAGTTTTGTTCAGTGACTGTAGGAGTTAATCTGGACCCTGAGTTTTGTTCAGTGACTGTAGGAGTTAATCTGGACCCTGAGTTTTGTTCAGTGACTGTAGGAGTTAATCTGGACCCTGAGTTTTGTTCAGTTAATCTGGACCCTGAGTTTTGTTCACTGTAGTGAGTTAATCTGAGTTAATCTGGACCCTGAGTTTTGTTCAGTGACTGCAGGAGTTAATCTGGACCCTGAGTTTTGTTCAGTGACTGTAGGAGTTAATCTGGACCCTGAGTTTTGTTCAGTGACTGTAGGAGTTAATCTGGACCCTGAGTTTTGTTCAGTGACTGTAGGAGTTAATCTGGACCCTGAGTTTTGTTCAGTGACTGTAGGAGTTAATCTGGACCCTGAGTTTTGTTCAGTGACTGTATCTGGACCCTGAGTTTTGTTCAGTGACTGTAGGAGTTAATCCCTGAGTTTTGTTCAGTGACTGTAGGAGTTAATCTGGGCCCTGAGTTTTGTTCAGTGACTGTAGGAGTTAATCTGGACCCTGAGTTTTGTTCAGTGACTGTAGGAGTTAATCTGGACCCTGAGTTTTGTTCAGTGACTGTAGGAGTTAATCTGGACCCTGAGTTTTGTTCAGTGACTGTAGGAGTTAATCTGGACCCCGAGTTTTGTTCAGTGACTGTAGGAGTTAATCTGGACCCTGAGTTTTGTTCAGTGACTAGGAGTTAATCTGGACCCTGAGTTTTGTTCAGTGACTGTAGGAGTTAATCTGGACCCTGAGTTTTGTTCAGTGACTGTAGGAGTTCATCTGGACCCCGAGTTTTGTTCAGTGACTGTAGGAGTTAATCTGGACCCTGAGTTTTGTTCAGTGACTGTAGGAGTTAATCTGGACCCTGAGTTTTGTTCAGTGACTGTAGGAGTTCATCTGGACCCCGAGTTTTGTTCAGTGACTGTAGGAGTTAATCTGGACCCTGAGTTTTGTTCAGTGACTGTAGGAGTTAATCTGAGTTTTCAGCACTTGCCTTTGTCCCGATAAGGATAGTACTCTGGTCCATATTTGAACCGACTCAACTCTGTGTTGTCCTATAGGTGAACAGAGAGTTGAAGAAGCTGCTGGTAGCCTCTGTAGGTGATGACCTGCAGTACCATTTTGAGCGTCTGGCCAGAGAGAAGAACCAGCTGATCTTAGAGAACGAGGCTCTGGGTCGCAGCCGGGCCTCCACAGCAGAACAGCTGGAACGCATGTCTATACAATGTGATGTCTGGAGGAGCAAGTTCCTAGCGTCCAGGTAGGGGTGAGGGAAGGAGTGTGTGTGTGTGTGTGTGTGTGTGTGTGTGTGTGTGTGTGTGTGTGTGTGTGTGTGTGTGTGTGTGTGTGTGTGTGTGTGTGTGTGTGTGTGTGTGTGTGTGTGTGTGTGTGTGTGTGTCAGTGTGTCAGTGTGTATCGACTGACTGTTGTGTGTGTGGTATTTCTTCAAGAGTGATGGCGGAGGAGCTGACCAATGCCAGGGTTTCTCTCCAGCACCAGACCAGAGAGGCTCAGAGCGCCATAACAGACCTGCTGAGTGAGAGAGACGAGTTCTCTAGAGACATGATGCTAACCCACAGGTACAACACACAGACATGATGCTAACCCACAGGTACAACACACAGACATGATGCTAACCCACAGTTACAACACACAGACATGATGCTAACCCACAGGTACAACACACACAGACATGACGCAGGTAACCACACAGGTACAACACACAGACATGATGCTAACCCACAGGTACAACACACAGACATGATGCTAACCCACAGGTACAACACAGACATGATGCTAACCCACAGGATGCTAACCCAAACACACAGACATGATGCTAACCCACAGGTACAACACACAGACATGATGCTAACCCACAGGTACAACACACAGACATGATGCTAACCCACAGGTACAACACACAGACATGACGCTAACCCACAGGTACAACACACAGACATGACGCTAACCCACAGGTACAACACACAGACATGACGCTGCTAACAACACACAGGTACAACACACAGACATGATGCTAACCCACAGGTACAACACACAGACATGATGCTAACCCACAGGTACAACACAGACATGATGCTAACCCACAGGTACAACACAGACATGATGCTAACCCACAGGTACAACACAGACATGATGCTAACCCACAGGTACAACACACATGATGCTAACCCACAGACATGATGCTAACCCACAGGTACAACACACAGACATGATGCTAACCCACAGGTACAACACACAGACATGATGCTAACCCACAGGTACAACACACAGACATGATGCTAACCCACAGGTACAACACACAGACATGATGCTAACCCACAGGTACAACACACAGACATGATGCTAACCCACAGGTACAACACACAGACATGACGCTAACCCACAGGTACAACACACAGACATGACGCTAACCCACAGGTACAACACACAGACATGATGCTAACCCACAGGTACAACACACAGACATGACGCTAACCCACAGGTACAACACACAGACATGACGCTAACCCACAGGTACAACACACAGACATGACGCTAACCCACAGGTACAACACACAGACATGATGCTAACCCACAGGTACAACACACAGACATGATGCTAACCCACAGGTTACAACACAACAGACATGATGCTAACCCACAGGTACAACACACAGACATGATGCTAACCCACAGGTACAACACACAGACATGATGCTAACCCACAGGTACAACACACAGACATGATGCTAACCCACAGTTACAACACACAGACATGATGCTAACCCACAGGTACAACACACAGACATGATGCTAACCCACAGGTACAACACACAGACATGACGCTAACCCACAGGTACAGGAGGACTTCTATACAACACACTAGTGGTAAAACTCACATAGGAACATAAAGTTACTGAGATCCCCACCACACTACCGGCGATACAGAGGATGTGTTTGTGTGTCTCTCTCTCCCAGGTCTCTGGAGCAGCTGCTGGTCTCTCTCCAGTGGGGTCGACAGCAGACCTACTACCCCAGTGGCCAGCCACTCAGCACGGGAGAACTAGCCCTAGCCAATCACAAGCTGGCGGACGCCATCAACTCCCGCCTGCTGGGGAAGGTTGGGCCAGTAGGGGGCAGCAGTGGAGCCGGGCTGGGGAAAGGAAGACAGATCTCAGAGCTCCCTAACACCTCACACACGCCTGCTGAGAAGATGGCTGAGAAGGTAGGAAGTGGAGTGGGACCCCCCCCCAGCAGGACTCTCACACTGGCCTCTAATCCAGAAACAACCCGCTCACTCTTTCTGTCTTTCTCTCCTCCCCCCGTCTCTTCTCTCTCTTTCTCTCCCCCCCCCCCGTCTCTTTCTCCCCCCCCCCCGTCTCTTTCTCTCCCCCCCCCCGTCTCTTTCTCTCCCCCTCTCCCCCCCCCCCGTCTCTTTCTCCCCCCGTGTCTTTCTCCCCCCCGTGTCTTTCTCTTCTCTCTGTCTTTCTCTCCCCCCCTCCTTCCCTTCTCTTTCTCCCCCCTCTCAGGTGTTGAAGATCCTGGACCCTATTTCCCGTTCAGACAACAAGGAAGAGCCCTCCCCCCTCTCTATCTCCGACTCCTCCCCCTCGGCCTTCCTGACCAATAAGAAGAGCATCGGCCGGTTCCACCCTTACACTCGCTATGAGAACATCACCTTCAACTGCTGCGAGCGCTGCAGCGGAGACATCCTGGTCCTCTAGGGGTCAGAGGGCAGGGGTCGTGACCTTTAACCTGGACAGGTCGACGCAGGCCGCTGTGAGGAACACCAGCCGGCTCTCCCTCCGTCGAACCGTCTGGTTTCACAGCGGCCTCAGAGCGGGACTTGACTGGAAGCACGGCAGAAGCTGACGAAACAACCGCTGATTTTAATTGGCTGATCTCTCTCAGTCCGTCACCGTCTCATAACTCTTAGAACCTCCCACGACATTGTGGGCTTCAGAACGTGAGCAGAGCAAGTGATTTAAACAAGGAAGTGAGTTCGGAGAATCTGAAAGTGTTCCATCTTAGAATCAATGGGGCTTCCCAAAAATAATATGGTCAAAGTCGGACCACGGACGGCCGAGTGTCTGTGGGTTTCTGGTCCTTCCTTGTACTTGACTGGTGAATTGAGGTTACTGATTAGTAAGGAACTCCACTCACCTGGTTGTCTAGGTTACTGATTAGTAAGGAACTCCACTCACCTGGTTGTCTAGGTTACTGATTAGTAAGGAACTCCACTCACCTGGTTGTCTAGGTTACTGATTAGTAAGGAACTCTCCTCACCTGGTTGTCTAGGTTACTGATTAGTAAGTAAGAACTCCCTCACCTGGTTGTCTAGGTTTACTAATTCCCCTCACCTGGTTGTCTAGGTTACTGATTAGTAAGGAACTCTCCTCACCTGGTTGTCTAGGTTACTAATTAGTAAGCAACTCCCTTCACCTGGTTGTCTAGGTTACTAATTAGTAAGCAACTCCCTTCACCTGGTTGTCTAGTTTACTAATTAGTAAGCAACTCCCTTCACCTGGTTGTCTAGGTAACTTAATAGTAAGGAACTCCCCTCACCTGGTTGTCTAGGTTACTGATTAGTAAGGAACTCCACTCACCTGGTTGTCTAGGTTACTGATTAGTAAGGAACTCTCCTCACCTGGTTGTCTAGGTTACTAATTAGTAAGCAACTCCCTTCACCTGGTTGTCTAGTTTACTAATTAGTAAGCAACTCCCTTCACCTGGTTGTCTAGGTAACTTATTAGTAAGGAACTCCCCTCACCTGGTTGTCTAGGTTACTGATTAGTAAGGAACTCTCCTCACCTGGTTGTCTAGGTTACAGATTAGTAAGCAACTCACCTGGTTGTCTAGGTTACTAATTAGTAAGCAACTCCTACCTGGTTGTCTAGTTTACTAATTAGTAAGCAACTCCCTTCACCTGGTTGTCTAGGTAACTTATTAGTAAGGAACTCCCCTCACCTGGTTGTCTAGGTTACTAATTAGTAAGGAACTCTCCTCACCTGGTTGTCTAGGTTACTAGATTAGTAAGGAACTCTCCTTCACCTGGTTGTCTAGGTTACTAATTAGTAAGCAACTCCCTTCACCTGGTTGTCTAACCCTTACTAATTAGTCAGTGTTAGAGAACTCCCTTCACCTGGTTGTCTAACCCTGCTGAAGACTAGGGAGTCATGATGCCCTCAGTGTTAGAGACAGCATCTATTGAGAGAACCCTGCAGAAGACTAGGGAGTCATGATGCCCTCAGTGTTAGAGACAGCATCTATTGAAGACTAGCATCTATTGACTAAGAGTCATGATGCCCTCAGTGTTAGAGACAGCATCTATTGAGAGAACCCTGAAGACTAGGGAGTCATGATGCCCTCAGTGTTAGAGACAGCATCTATTGAAGAGAACCCTGCTGAAGACTAGGGAGTCATGATGCCCTCAGTGTTAGAGACAGCATCTATTGAAGACTAGGACTAGGGAGTCATGATGCCCTCAGTGTTAGAGACAGCATCTATTGAAGAACCCTGCAGAAGACTAGGGAGTCATGATGCCCTCAGTGTTAGAGACAGCATCTATTGAAGACTAGGGAGTCATGATGCCCTCAGTGTTAGAGACAGCATCTATTGAAGACTAGGGAGTCATGATGCCCTCAGTGTTAGAGACAGCATCTATTGAAGAACCCTGGAGACATGAAGACTCATGATGCCCTCAGTGTTAGAGACAGCATCTATTGAAGAACCCTGCAGAAGACTAGGGAGTCATGATGCCCTCAGTGTTAGAGACAGCATCTATTGAAGACTAGGGAGTCATGATGCCCTCAGTGTTAGAGACAGCATCTATTGAAGACTAGGGAGTCATGATGCCCTCAGTGTTAGAGACAGCATCTATTGAAGACTAGGGAGTCATGATGCCCTCAGTGTTAGAGACAGCATCTGTTGAAGACTAGGAACCATGCTGAAGACTAGAGAGTCATGATGCCCTCAGTGTTAGAGACAGCATCTATTGAAGACTAGGGAGTCATGATGCCCTCAGTGTTAGAGACAGCATCTATTGAAGACTAGGGAGTCATGATGCCCTCAGTGTTAGAGACAGCATCTATTGAAGACTAGGGAGTCATGATGCCCTCAGTGTTAGAGACAGCATCTATTGAAGACTAGGGAGTCATGATGCCCTCAGTGTTAGAGACAGCATCTATTGAAGAACCCTGCTGAAGACTAGGGAGTCATGATGATGCCCTCAGTGTTAGAGACAGCATCTATTGAAGAACCCTAAGACTAGGAGTCATGATGCCCTCAGTGTTAGAGACAGCATCTATTGAAGACAGCATCTAGAAGACTAGGGAGTCATGATGCCCTCAGTGTTAGAGACAGCATCTATTGAAGACTAGGGAGTCATGATGCCCTCAGTGTTAGAGACAGCATCTATTGAAGACCCTAGAAGACTAGGGAGTCATGATGCCCTCAGTGTTAGAGACAGCATCTATTGAAGACTAGGACTAGAGTCATGATGCCCTCAGTGTTAGAGACAGCATCTATTGAAGACTAGACTAGGAGTCATGATGCCCTCAGTGTTAGAGACAGCATCTATTGAAGACTCTCATGATGCCCTCAGTGTTAGAGACAGCATCTATTGAAGACTAAGACTAGGTCAGTCATGATGCCCTCAGTGTTAGAGACAGCATCTATTGAGAGAACCCTGCTGAAGACTAGGGAGTCATGATGCCCTCAGTGTTAGAGACAGCATCTATTGAAGACTAGGGAGTCATGATGCCCTCAGTGTTAGAGACAGCATCTATTGAAGACTAGGAGTCATGATGCCCTCAGTGTTAGAGACAGCATCTATTGAAGACTAGGGAGTCATGATGCCCTCAGTGTTAGAGACAGCATCTATTGAAGACTAGGAGTCATGATGCCCTCAGTGTTAGAGACAGCATCTATTGAAGACTAGGGTCAGTCATGATGCCCTCAGTGTTAGAGACAGCATCTATTGAAGACTATTGAAGACTAGGGAGTCATGATGCCCTCAGTGTTAGAGACAGCATCTATTGAAGACTAGGGAGTCATGATGCCCTCAGTGTTAGAGACAGCATCTATTGAAGACTAGGGAGTCATGATGCCCTCAGTGTTAGAGACAGCATCTATTGAAGACTAGGAGTCATGATGCCCTCAGTGTTAGAGACAGCATCTATTGAAGACAGCATCTATTTAACTAGGGAGTCATGATGCCCTCAGTGTTAGAGACAGCATCTATTGAAGACTAAGACTAGGAGTCATGATGCCCTCAGTGTTAGAGACAGCATCTATTGAAGACTAGGGAGTCATGATGCCCTGTGTTAGAACAGCATCTATTGAAGACTAGGGAGTCATGATGCCCTCAGTGTTAGAGACAGCATCTATTGAAGACTAGAACCCTGCAGATCTAGACTAGGGAGTCATGATGCCCCCTCAGTGTTAGAGACAGCATCTATTGAAGACTAGGGAGTCATGATGCCCTCAGTGTTAGAGACAGCATCTATTGATGAGAACCCTATTGCTGAAGACTTGAACTCAGGCTAAGATGCTATTCATCAAACTAAATGTTGTGTATATAGAAATGCATTCCTCAATGGTCTTATTATTGTTTAACCTTTATTTAACTTGGCAAGTCAGTTAAGAACAAATTCTTATTTACAATGACGGCCGACCGGGGCAGAACGACTGATTTTTAACCTTGTTCAGCTCGTGGATTCGATCCAGCAACCTTTCGGTTACTGGCCCATGATTGATCTAACCACTAGGCTACCTGATGTTCCCAAGCAGTATGATTGATTCACCATCAGGTTTTTAAAAATTCTGTGTGTTATATTTATTGAAGATCAGATGAGGTTGTAGATGTGTGGAAACAGGAGAGGCAGGGCTGTGGTCAGAGGATGTTTCTGACAGACAGGAGGTTTTAGATGTGGAAACAGGAGGCAGGGCTGTTTCTGGTCAGACAGAGGATTTTGTGTGGAAACAGACAGGAGGTTTTCTGACAGACAGGAGGTTGTAGATGTGGAAACAGGAGAGGCAGGGCTGTGGTCAGAGGATGTTTCTGACAGACAGGAGGTTTTAGATGTGTGGAAACAGGAGAGGCAGGGCTGTGGTCAGAGGATGTTTCTGACAGACAGGAGGTTTTAGATGTGTGGAAACAGGAGAGGCAGAGCTGTGGTCAGAGGATGTTTCTGACAGACAGAAGGTTGTAGATGTGTGGAAACAGGAGAGGCAGAGCTGTGGTCAGAGGATGTTTCTGACAGACAGGAGGTTTTAGATGTGGAGAGGCAGGGCTGTGGTCAGAGGATGTTTCTGACAGACAGGAGGTTGTAGATGTGTGGAACTAAACAGGAAGAATCCTAGAGGAAAACCTGGTTCAGTCTGCTTTCCACCAGACACTGGGAGAGGAGTTCACCTTTCATCAGGACAATAAACCTAAAACACAAGGTCAAGATCTACACTGGAGTTACTCACCAAGAAG
The DNA here is from genome assembly GCF_021184085.1 of Oncorhynchus gorbuscha. Taxonomy (NCBI): domain Eukaryota; kingdom Metazoa; phylum Chordata; class Actinopteri; order Salmoniformes; family Salmonidae; genus Oncorhynchus; species Oncorhynchus gorbuscha. The sequence continues at coordinate 46,614 of NW_025745304.1, read as the reverse complement.
ACCGTGAATGATCCTGAGTGGCCGAGTTACAGCTGACCTAAATCTACTTCGCAATCTTATGTCAACACCTGAAAATAGTTGAGTAGTAATGATCAACGACCAATGAGACAGAGCTTGAAGAAGATCGAAAATAATAAATGGGCAAATGTTGCACAATCCAGGTGTGGAAAACTCTTTAGAGATTTACCCAGAAAGCCTAGCAGTTTTAATCGCTGCCAAAGGTGCTTATCTAAGGTATTGACCATTTTCACTTTGTCATTATGGGGTATTGTGTGTAGATGGGTGAGAATTATTCAAATTAGTTGTTGATCATTGACAGCCATTTTCTTTAGGTCTTTCCATAGATGTTCAAGTAGATGTCTAAACTATCTAGTCAGGAACATCCACTGTCTTGGTCGCAACTCTAGTGTAGATTTGATCTTTTGTTTAAGGTGTGAAAACATGAGATATTTCAGCTAATTTATTTTTCAACACGTTTGCTAAAATTTCTAAACACATTTTCACCTTGTCATTATGGAGTATTATTTGTAGATGGGTGAGATAAAAAAAAAAAAGATCAATTGAATCCATTTTGAATTCAGGTCAAAGGTTATGACTACTGTACATTTTAGTGGCCTTTTATTGTACCCCAGCACAAGGTGCACCTGTGTAACGACCATGCTGTTTTAATCAGCTTCTTGATATGCCACACCTGTCAAGTGGATGGATCATCATGACAAATAAGAAATGCTCACTAACAGGGATGTAAAACAAATGTGTGCAATTTTTTTGAGAGAAATAAGCTTTTTGTACATGTGGAAAATGTTATGGATCTTTTATTTCAGCTCAAAAAACATGGGACAAACACTTCACATGTTGCGTTTATATATATTTTTCCTCTGTGTACATTGACACAAAGTAGCAAATACGCCAAAGATTCCAAACAATCAACAGTCTCACTGAGTTGCTTATCAAAAAATGTTTATGTTCATGGTCCACCTGGAGCTGTTGCCGAACTGGACCTTTTATTGTCCCCAGCACAAGGTGCACCTGTGTAATGATCATGCTGTTTAATCAGCGTCTTGATATGCCGCACCTGTCAGGTGTTCAAGGCATTTAGAAGTGCTTTTCATCAGGTCATCTCTGAATCCATTAACACAACAGGGTGAAACTGAAGAACATTCAGAGGAGAAATGTCTCAGAATATTTGGCCCAATAAGGCTACTCTTCCTCCTGCAATTTCTTCCTGCTCTTGGCTGTACTGTTCCGATCCTCCATCTTGGTTTTTAGTGATGTCCGTACCCTGGTGGTGGTCTGTCTGTTCTCTGCATCCCCTGCTGCTTCCTTACTGACTGCTACCGTGTCTCTGCTACTGAATACACTGTCTCTATGTCTTCTAGTGGATCCTCTCTCTCTGACCACACCATTCATCTGTTTCTGTCTCCACTCCTCCATACTGTCTCTGTCTCCAGTCCTGACTGCTCTGTCACTGTCTCCGGTCCTGACTGCTCTGTCACTGTCTCCTCTGTCTCCAGTCCTGACTGCTCTGTCACTGTCTCCTCTGTCTCCAGTCCTGACTGCTCTGTCACTGTCTCCTCTGTCTCCAGTCCTGACTGCTCTGTCACTGTCTCCTCTGTCTCCAGTCCTGATTGCTTGGTCACTGTCCCCAGCCCTGAACCCTGTGTCCTCTGGTTCTGCCACTAAACCTCCTGTCCTTATCTGAGCCTCTGTCTCTGTCCTGCTGGGGTTTCTCCTGGTAGAATCCATCATGTTTCCTCTTGGGTACGTGCTCCAGCGCCTCCTCCCACCTCCCGCTCTCCTTCAGTGTCAGCAAGATGCGTATCATCTGATCCAGGGTCAGGTTCTTGGCCCCCGTCTCCCATTGGAGGAAGTCATCGAGTGGCAGACGGGCCGTATTCAGCTGCAGACGCTTGGCGTTGGCCAGGGAGAGCCCTGATTGGATGGAGCGGTCCACCATGGAGCCCACGATGTAGACCTTAGAGTGGTCGAAGGTACGCAGGACGTTGGGGGAGTCAGCCGTCAGGTAGACCAGGTCGTCCCGGGGGAACAGGTCCACGTGACGTCGCTCTGTGGAGGTGATGAGGAGGCGCTCCCAGGCCTCGGCGCCGTAGCGTTTAACCAGCTCCCTGTGGTAACCCCGTCCGGCTGCAAGTTACAGAAGTGTAGGTGGAAGGGGTCCGGGGCTCGGCGGTTCCACCCCTCCACCTCCATCAGCTGGGACACAGTGTTCTCCACCTCCCGACGCGCCATCTGCTGTTCGTAGGACATATCGAACACCAGCGGCTGGCCGAACACCATGGCCTGGGCCGACCTCCAACCCAGCAGCTTGTCCAGGGAACGACCCCAGAACTGGAGAAGGAAAGTGTTCCTCAGTTCACCCTCCTCTCCTCTCACACCGCCAGGCCTGATCCTATCGTCCTCCAGAAACCTCTCGCTCCTCTCTGCCTTCTTCTTCTCCTGTTTCTGCTTGTGGTTGTTCTTGTGGCCCTCCTTGATGGCCAGGTACTTCAGATACTTCTTCTTGGAGGACTTGGTTTGGAACTCGGCCAGGATCCCCAGCTCCTCGTCAGTCATGATCTCTGGCACCAGCTTCCCAGCCTGACGCCACATCACTATCAGCTCTCTGGTGGCCTCCAGTGGGGAGACCTCCTCCTGCCCTGCAACACCTCCTCCTGGTCCTGAAGGAGCAGCACCACCACCTCCCTGTTTCTCCGCCTCCACCGCTGGGACCTGAAACCTCATCACAGACTTCCATATGTCCAGGTCCAGTTTCTCTTCAGTCTGATCTTCTTTAGACTGAGGGAGGGGTACGTCTTTTCTTAGTGTGGCCCCAGTATAGAGAGGCCGTTTTAGGGGTGCAGAGTGGTGGGGTGGGAGAAGGCAGGTGAGTGGTAGCTGTTTATTTGCGACAGTGGATAACAGCGAGAGACGCCGCCGCAGCTCGTTCAAAAGCGGTGGTGTGATAAACCTCATCATTTCAATGGTTTGATGATACATGCATATGGAGTCAAGATGTTGACACTCACGTCGTTATATTTAAAGTTCCAGAACTGTCCATCAGGAGAGGAAGAAATACCGTTCGACGTGCAGACAAGATAGAAAGCGACTGTGTTTATGTTCCAAAAAAATAATACAAACTGCAATTAAGGTCCACTCTCAACAAGGACAGAATGGGTCATATAATCGTGGTAATATTCCATTGAATGTCTTACATTTGTGTCAGTCTGAATTCAATTTACATCCGTGCTCATCGAAAAAAAAAGTGTCGAAAGGTCACGTTGTAAACGTGTGCAACGCCATTATTCAGTCGTGCTGATGCAAGTGCAAAAAATATTTGTTCCGGGATTAATGTTCTGGGCATAACAATTTGTACAGAAGACTGTCTCACATTTCACCAATCATAGAGAAAAAATATGTTATTTTCCCACGTCAATACATAGTAAACAACGTTTAATGCAAGAGACAATTTGGAACAGGAAATTACCCTAAACGACCAACTGAGTTTAAACTTCACCTGAGTCCTGCTCAATGGTTCGTCTATAAACTAGGTGACTGATAGGGGGCGCTGTGTTGAAGCCACCGTGCCTCCATCTTGACACTCCCCCACCGTCGTAAAGCATATTTTGGAAGCTTTGGAAAGGGTGCTCCAACAAACGCTAAAAAGCCCATTGGGTGTCTATTATCAGAATGCTAACAAAATTAGCATAATTAATAGCGAATTCCCATGGAGGTTGCTAGCTAAATATTCTATATTCGTTTTTTTGCCATTTTTATTATATTACAAACACCTTAATGCATACTTTTAAATTATATTATTTTAGCGAAACATAAAATATATATTTTTTAAATTCCTTAAAGTATAATTGTTTTAGATTACGAATGTTATTGTTTCCAAATACTTAAATAAATGTCATTTTGTCCTTGAAACATTTAAAGCTGCAATATGAACGTTTTTGGAATACCCCACCAAATTCACATAGAAATGTGTGCTATAGATCTGTCATTCTCATTGAAAGCAAGTCTAAGAATCAGTAGATGTGTCCTATCTCTATGCTTCCCGTAAGTTAAAAAAAAAGTTTTTGTGTCCTCTACTTTAGGTTTTGTACACCAGCTTCAAACCGCTGAAAACATATATATATTGGTTATGGCTAATATATTTCACAGCGGTTTAGATGGTACAATGATTCTCTACACTATACTTGCTTGTTTTGTCACATGAACTGAAATGAGGCGAAATATTCTAAATGTTAAGCAACCAGGAAATGGTGGAGTGATTTCTGAATACTGTAGAATTACATTCACTCCAATGGAAGACTGCGCCTACTGGCGAGTGGCAATATGGCCGACCAGTGGCTTCAAAGCATCTCAATGGCCAATACATAGAATCATCAATCCATGGTTTAAATACATCTAGGGTTTATATACATCGCCTGGTGTTTTTATATTTTCCTATTTCTGAGCAACAGAAGATATGTCTGTTGGACATCAAACAAGCTGATGGATATAATTCTCCTATGCAGAGGCTGTCAAAAGAGTTGAAAGAGTGAGTATATCTGAAGGTCCTGCGGTAGTGTAGAATGGTATGCCTACATTGGAGCCTTCAGCACAGGCTGAGAATCAACAGCAGGACCCAGAAATCCTTCATGTGAAGATAGTGGACTCTGTGTAATTTAAAGCATTGGCGATAGACGGAACTGCACAAGTTGAAAGTAAATCAAGAAAGATTGATATAATTGTTAATGTAGCTGAACTGTTTCTGGGATGAAAATCTTTGTACATTATTATTATTTTATTTTTAGTTGTTAAAATGTATGTTTTCACCCCACCCAGTAGGTGGTGGCAATGCACCATTTTGGGATGTAGTCCGCCAATAAAACCTCGAAGAAGAAAACCGTGCTGACTGCCTGCCTCCGAACTTTCTCTCCCCCTCCCTCTTAACCATCTCCCTCAGATGACCACTCAAAGCCATGAATTTTCCATTGACTGTCAATCTCATGATGTTTTGTTTTGTTTCTTTAAAGCGCGTTGAGATCCTTTATGTAATGAATAGCGCAAAAAAAAAAAAGTTGAATAAATTATTATTAAATGTTGCTGTTGTTTCTGGCGGACATTTTATGTGGTTGCAAAACAAACGGAAGTGACTCGGATGTCACTTCCGTTTGTTTGTTGTGATCCGCGAGCGGCGGTTTCTATGCGATTCGAAGCGGGACCGTTGAAATGATGAAAACAGCGACCACCGAACATTCAGGGTTGTTCGCGAATATAAATAGTCAATGCTAAACCCCATTTAATTTATGGATATTAACAACAATTTAAAAATTATAATTTGTAAGGAATTAGCCAGCTAGCTAATGAAGCTACTTGTCGGACAGTGAACTTTTCCAACTATTCGACGTTAGCTAACTATAACTAGCTAACTAACTAGTACTGTACATTAGCTAACTATAACTAGCTAACTATAACTAACTAACTAGTACTGTACATTAGCTAACTATAACTAGCTAACTAACTAGTACTGTACATTAGCTAACTATAACTAGCTAACTAACTAGTACTGTACAGTAGCTAACAGTTAATGCTACCAGACAAGGAGCTAGTTACCAGGATATGTCGTGCAACAGTCGCCGTTGTTAGCTAGTTAGTACAATCATACAACCAGCTGGCTAACGCCTTTAACTGTCCTTTGAACTCTTTGAGTTCGCTAATCCTTAATCTTCGCTAATACTACAGTTATATGCTCAGTAGTTAGCTGGCAAAAACAAAAGCAGAGGTAGCTAACGTTATCTAGCTTCAAAATGCCTCCGAAGAAGCAGCAGAAAACCCCGTCGGTGAATATCTCCAGCTCCCTGGAGGAGTCGGAAGAGTTCAGTCTGGAGACCACGGTGCCCACGGAAGACATCTCGTCGTCGGACGAACGGGACCGCACCGGGACGCAGAAAGTCACCCGACAGCTCATCGAGAGGAAAGAGCTACTGCACAACTTACAGCTGTTAAAAATAGAGATGTCGCAGAAAAATCTCATCATAGATAACATGAAAGTGGACCACTTGACAAAGGTAGGATCTCAAAGATGTTCTGTCGAGCTACCAAACCTTCACATCAGCATACATGCTTCTCAAATAGTCTCATATTCTATTACTTATGACTAGTCTCCTATTCTATTACTTATGACTAGTCTATTCTATTACTTATGACTAGTCTATTCGATTACTTATGACTAGTCTCCTATTCTATTACTTGTGACTAGTCTATTCTATTACTTATGACTAGTCTCCTATTCTATTACTTATGACTAGTCTATTCTATTACTTGTGACTAGTCTCCTATTCTATTACTTGTGACTAGAGGGCCCTAAAGTAGGGACGTCAAACGACGTTCAGCCTGCTTCTCTTATGTTATCTTTAACTCTACGTGGTTGGAAAAGGACTTGTAAGTAAGTAAGCATTTCACTGTTAGTTTACACTTGTCTATGGAGAATGTGACATAAAATGTGACTTGCTTCACAGACCCTATGGACACTCCTCTAGACCCCCCCCACCCTAAAAAAACATCTGTCCCGCTTTAAAGTTACTCTTGGCAGTTTTAATAGTAGAATGCACAAGGTGCAATTTCTAAATTGGGTGGTGCATAATCAGGTCCTCTTGTCATGTCAGTCATTACAGACCGTAGAGAGATATTCATAACGTGTCAGAGATGTCCAGATCAACTAGCCCACGTCAGCTAAAGTTTAAAAATAACCACATTTCAACTAGACCACGTCGGCTAAAGTTAAAAAATAACCACATTTCAACTAGCCCACGTCGGCTAAAGTTTAAAAATAACCACATTTCAACTAGCCCACGTCGGCTAAAGTTAAAAAATAACCACATTTCAACTAGCCCACGTCGGCTAAAGTTAAAAAATAAAAACATTTCAACTAGCCCAAGTCGGCTAAAGTTAAAAAATAAAAACATTTCAACTAGCCCACGTCGGCTAAAGTTAAAAAATAAAAACATTTCAACTAGCCCACGTCGGCTAAAGTAAAAAAATAACAACATTCCCACGTCAGCTAAAGTTAAAAAATAACAACATTTCAACTAGCCCACAGCTAAAGTTAAAAAATAACAACATTTCAACTAGCCCACAGCTAAAGTTAAAAAATAAAAACATTTCAACTAGCCCACAGCTAAAGTTAAAAAATAAAAACATTTCAACTGGCCCACAGCTAAAGTTAAAAAATAACAACATTCCCACGTCAGCTAAAGTTAAAAAATAACAACATTTCAACTAGCCCACAGCTAAAGTTAAAAAATAACAACATTCCCACGTCAGCTAAAGTTAAAAAATAACAACATTTCAACTAGCCCACAGCTAAAGTTAAAAAATAACAACATTCCCACGTCAGCTAAAGTTAAAAAATAACAACATTTCAACTAGCCCACAGCTAAAGTTAAAAAATAACAACATTCCCACGTCAGCTAAAGTTAAAAAATAACAACATTTCAACTAGCCCACAGCTAAAGTTAAAAAATAACAACATTCCCACGTCAGCTAAAGTTACAAAAATAACAACATTTCAACTAGCCCACAGCTAAAGTTAAAAAATAACAACATTCCCACGTCAGCTAAAGTTAAAAAATAACAACATTTCAACTAGCCCACGTCAGCTAAAGTTTTAAAAACATTTACTCATAAAGTGTTAAACAAATAAAAATATATTTGAGATTCTTCAAAGTAGCCACCATTTGCCTTGATGACAGCTTTGCACACGCTTTGCATTCTCTCAACCAGCTTCACCTGGAATCATTTTCCAACGGTCTTGCTGAGCACTTGTTGGCTGCTTTTCCTTCACTCTGCAGTCCAACTCATCCCAAACCATCTCAATTGGGTTGAGGTTGAGTGATTGTGGAGGCCAGGTCATCTGATGCCTCATTCTCCTTCTTGGTGTTAGGTCATTGTCCTGTTGAAAAACTATGCCATATAATTTTTTAACTGTGCTGTTTCACAAAAGGTTGTGAACCTAAATACATTTTCCAGACCCAGTATAATTTGCATTTCGTTATCTTGTTGTTTTTAGTCCCACCCTTTTAGCTCCAAACACAACCTGTCCGGAGGACGGAGGAGCTGGAGCTGGGGACGTGCTTATGTATCACTCTACTTGTTCTGTGCTCTCTTCCCTAGACGGAGGAGCTGGAGCTGGGGACATGCTTATGTATCCCTCTACTTGTTCTGTGCTCTCTTCCCTAGATGGAGGAGCTGGAGCTGGGGACATGCTTATGTATCCCTCTACTTGTTCTGTGCTCTCTTCCCTAGACGGAGGAGCTGGAGCTGGGGACATGCTTATGTATCCCTCTACTTGTTCTGTGCTCTCTTCTCTAGACGGAGGAGCTGGAGCTGGGGACATGCTTATGTATCCCTCTACTTGTTCTGTGCTCTCTTCTCTAGACGGAGGAGCTGGAGGAGAGGCTGAATGTTGCCCTGCACCAGAAACAGGTTCTGGCTCTGAGACTGGACAGCCAGCTGCAACTCACCCAGGATGAGAGGAGGTAGGAACAGATCTGAGACTGGACAGACAGCTGCAACTCACCCAGGATGAGAGGAGGTAGGAACAGATCTGAGACTGGACAGACAGCTGCAACTCACCCAGGATGAGGAGGTAGGAACAGATCTGAGACTGGACAGCCAGCTGCAACTCACCCAGGATGAGAGGAGGTAGGAACAGATCTGAGACTGGACAGCTGCAACTCACCCAGGAGGAGAGGAGGTAGGAACAGATCTGAGACTGGACAGACAGCTGCAACTCACCCAGGATGAGAGGAGGTAGGAACAGATCTGAGACTGGACAGACAGCTGCAACTCACCCAGGAGGAGAGGAGGTAGGAACAGATCTGAGACTGGACAGACAGCTGCAACTCACCCAGGAGGAGAGGAGGTAGGAACAGATCTGAGACTGGACAGCTGCAACTCACCCAGGAGGAGAGGAGGTAGGAACAGATCTGAGACTGGACAGCTGCAACTCACCCAGGAGGAGAGGAGGTAGGAACAGATCTGAGACTGGACAGACAGCTGCAACTCACCCAGGATGAGAGGAGGTAGGAACAGATCTGAGACTGGACAGACAGCTGCAACTCACCCAGGATGAGGAGGTAGGAACAGATCTGAGACTGGACAGCTGCAACTCACCCAGGATGAGGAGGTAGGAACAGATCTGAGACTGGACAGACAGCTGCAACTCACCCAGGATGAGGAGGTAGGAACAGATCTGAGACTGGACAGACAGCTGCAACTCACCCAGGATGAGGAGGTAGGAACAGATCTGAGACTGGACAGACAGCTGCAACTCACCCAGGAGGAGAGGAGGTAGGAACAGATCTGAGACTGGACAGACAGCTGCAACTCACCCAGGATGAGGGGAGGTAGGAACAGAGTTGAGACCTTGACTTACCTTAGCCATAATAATATGGCCGGTACAGAGTCTCTCTGATCAGTCGTAGGGGTCGTAGGTCAACACAGGATCACCTTGCTGAACCCAGATCCTCTAAAAGATTGGAAGATGTTCAACCAAGCAGGCATGGAAAGGGTGCCCTCTTTTTATATTTGCCTCTAGTCAGTGTGGTTCTCTGTCTGTCCTGTAGGAAGCAGCAGGCTCTGAGGAAGCAGGAGATGGATGGGATCCTCCTGAGACAGAAGCAGCTGGAGGAGACGAACAGACGGCTGTGTGACAAGGCAGGAGACCTGCGACGCAGCCTCAGGGACCTGGAGCTCACTGAGGACAAATACAAGGAGCTCCGAGATATCCCAGAGGAGAGACTCTCTATCACTGAATACGTAGCGGTGAGAACTGGGGAGAGATCCTGCTAATGTGGTGTGTTAATGCAGTGTGGTGTGGTAATGCAGTGTGGTGTGGTAATGCAGTGTGTTAATGCAGTGTGGTGTGGTAATGCAGTGTGTGCGGTAATGCAGTGTGGTGTGGTAATGCAGTGTGGTGTGGTAATGCAGTGTGGTGTGGTAATGCAATGTGGTGTGGTAATGCAGTGTGGTGTGTTAATGCAGTGTAATGTGATGTGTTAATGCAGTGTGTTGTGTTAATGATGTGTGTTAATGCAGTGTGGTGTGTTAATGCAGTGTAATGTGTGTGTTAATGCAGTGTAATGTGTGTGTTAATGCAGTGTGGTGTGTTAATGCAGTGTGGTGTGGTAATGCAGTGTGGTGTGGTAATGCAGTGTGGTGTGGTAATGTGGTATGTTAATGCAGTGTGGTGTGGTAATGCAGAGTGGTGTGTTAATGATGTGTGTTAATGCAGTGTGGTGTGTTAATGCAGTGTGGTGTGTTAATGATGTGTGTTAATGCAGTGTGGTGTGGTAATGTGGTATGTTAATGCAGTGTGGTGTGTTAATGCAGAGTGGTGTGTTAATGATGTGTGTTAATGCAGTGTGGTGTGTTAATGCAGAGTGGTGTGTTAATGATGTGTGTTAATGCAGTGTGGTGTGTTAATGCAGTGTGGTGTGTTAATGATGTGTGTTAATGCAGTGTGGTGTGTTAATGCAGAGTGGTGTGTTAATGATGTGTGTTAATGCATAGTGGTGTGGTGTGTTAATGCAGTGTGGTGTGTTAATGATGTGTGTTAATGCAGTGTGTTAATGCAGTGTGGTGTGGTAATGTGGTGTGTTAATGCAGTGTGGTGTGGTAATACAGTGTGTTGTGCTAATGTGGTATGTTAATGCAGTGTGTTAATGATGTGTGGTAATGCAGTGTGGTGTAGTAATGCAGTGTGGTGTGGTAATGCAGTGTGTTAATGATGTGTATTAATGCAGTGTGTTGTGGTAATGTGGTGTGTTGTGGTATGTTAATGCAGTGTGTTGTGTTAATGCAGTGTGTTGTGGTAATGTGGTGTGTTAATGCAGTGTGTTGTAGTATGTTAATGCAGTGTGTTGTGGTAATGTGGTATGTTAATGCAGTGTGTTGTGGTAATGTGGTATGTTAATGCAGTGTGTTGTGGTAATGTGGTATGTTAATGCAGTGTGTTGTGGTAATGTGGTATGTTAATGCAGTGTGTTAATGATGTGTGTTAATGCAGTGTGTTGTGGTAATGTGGTGTGTTAATGCAGTGTGTTGTGGTATGTTAATGCAGTGTGTTGTGTTAATGTGGTATGTTAATGCAGTGTGTTGTGGTAATGTGGTATGTTAATGCAGTGTGTTGTGGTAATGTGGTATGTTAATGCAGTGTGGTGTGGTAATGTGGTATGTTAATGCAGTGTGGTGTGGTAATGTGGTATGTTAATGCAGTGTGGTGTGGTAATGTGGTGTGTTAATGCAGTGTGTTGTGGTAATGTGGTGTGTTAATGCAGTGTGTTGTGGTATGTTAATGCAGTGTGTCGTGGTAATGTGGTGTGTTATAATGCAGAGTGTTGTGTTATAATGCAGTGTGTTGTGGTAATGCAGTGTGTTGTGTTATAATGCAGTGTGTTGTGTTATAATGCAGGTGTTGTGGTATAATGCAGTGTGTTGTGTTATAATGCAGTGTGTTGTGTTATAATGCAGTGTGTTGTGTTATAATGCAGTGTGTTGTGTTATAATGCAGTGTGTTGTGGTAATGCAATGTGTTGTGTTATAATGTTGTGTGGTGTGTTATAATGCAGTGTGTTGTGTTATAATGCAGTGTGTTGTGTTATAATGCAGTGTGTTGTGTTATAATGCAGTGTGTTGTGTTATAATGCAGTGTGTTGTGGTAATGCAATGTGTTGTGTTATAATGCAGTGTGTTGTTATAATGCAGTGTGTTGAGTTATAATGCAGTGTGTTGTGTTATAATGCAGTGTGTTGTGGTAATGCAATGTGTTGTGTTATAATGTTGTGTGGTGTGTTATAATGCAGTGTGTTGTGTTATAATGCAGTGTGTTGTGTTATAATGCAGTGTGTTGTGGTATAATGTTGTGTGTTGTGTTATAATGCAGTGTGTTGTGTTATAATGCAGTGTGTTGTGTTATAATGCAGTGTGTTGTGTTATAATGCAGTGTGTTGTGTTATAATGCAGTGTGTTGTGTTATAATGCAGTGTGTTGTGGTAATGCAGTGTGTTGTGTTATAATGCAGTGTGTTGTGTTATAATGCAGTGTGTAGTGTTATAATGCAGTGTGTTGTGTTATAATGCTGTGTGGTGTTCTCCCAGGTGTGTTAATGCTGTGTGGTGTTCTCCCAGGTGTGTTAATGCTGTGTGGTGTTCTCCCAGGTGTGTTAATGCTGTGTGGTGTTCTCCCAGGTGTGTTAATTAATGCTGTGTGGTGTTCTCCCAGGTGTGTTAATGCTGTGTGGTGTTCTCCCAGGTGTGTTTCTATGAGGTGGTGAGTCCTCTCAAAGCCCAGCTCTCTGAGCTCCATGTCAAGAGGAACAGCCTGGCAGACGACCTGGAGACACATAGGACTGAGATCAAGGCCCTTATGAAGGTAGATACACACACACACACACACACACACACACACACACACACACACACACACACACACACACACACACACACACACACACACACACACACACACACACACACACACACACACACACACACACACACACACACACACACACACACACAGAGGACAGATCAGGGCCTTCATGGAGGTACAGACAGAGAGGACAGATCAGGTCCTTCATGGAGGTACAGACAGAGAGAGGACAGATCAGAGCCTTCATGGAGGTACAGACAGAGAGGACAGATCAGAGCCTTCATGGAGGTACAGACAGAGAGAGGACAGATCAGGGCCTTCATGGAGGTACAGACAGAGAGAGGACAGATCAGGGCCTTCATGGAGGTACAGACAGAGAGGACAGATCAGAGCCTTCATGGAGGTACAGACAGAGAGGACAGATCAGAGCCTTCATGGAGGTACAGACAGAGAGAGGACAGATCAGAGCCTTCATGGAGGTACAGACAGAGAGAGGACAGATCAGAGCCTTCATGGAGGTACAGACAGAGAGAGGACAGATTAAAGCCTTCATGGAGGTACAGACAGAGAGAGGACAGATCAGGGCCTTCATGGAGGTACAGACAGAGAGAGGACAGATCAGGGCCTTCATGGAGGTACAGACAGAGAGAGAGGACAGATCAGGGCCTTCATGGAGGTACAGACAGAGAGAGAGGACAGATCAGGGCCTTCATGGAGGTACAGACAGAGAGGACAGATCAGGGCCTTCATGGAGGTACAGACAGAGAGAGGACAGATCAGGGCCTTCATGGAGGTACAGACAGAGAGAGAGGACAGATCAGGGCCTTCATGGAGGTACAGACAGAGAGAGGACAGATCAGAGCCTTCATGGAGGTACAGACAGAGAGAGAGGACAGATCAGAGCCTTCATGGAGGTACAGACAGAGAGAGGACAGATCAGAGCCTTCATGGAGGTACTGTTTGTCTTAGAGCAGTGTCGGTCCATGTGATCGTATTATAACCCTCCTCCTGTGGTGTAGAGTTACGAGGAGGAGCGCAAGGCGAGGTCAGAGCTGGAGATCAGGAACCAGAGACTAACTCTGGAGCTGGCTGACACTAAAGGGCTCATCCAGGAGGGAGACTTCAAGAGGGACAACTACTCTAACATCAAACGGTAAGAGAGGGAGGAAAGACCACCTCGGTCCACCTCTGTTTTCATCAAGTGTCCCTGTCAGTTCAAATGTCTGGAGAAGGATTTACAAAATGGACTCTTTTCACTTTGAAAAATGTATTTATGTGTTTAGACATTTAGAAACTAAACGTCGATCCTCCCTTCCTTTCCAGTGAGCGTGATGCGTTTGAGTGTGAGGTGAGAGAGTTGAGGAAGAGGCTGGAGCTGCTGGAGATGACTCATGAGGTCCAGACCAGGGAGAGGACTGAGCTGAGTCGAGAGGTACAACACCAACCTGGATACTACTGCTACCTGCCTAACACCTTGATGTTGCCAACACAGTACCACTGATTGGCTGATAGATGTTGTCTCACCTTCCTTAGTGGAAGATACTGACTGAAAGTCTCTCTGAATTACAGCATCTGCTAAATGACAACATGTCACGTTAAATGTCCTCCAGCTTACGGTGCCCCTCCTCCAGATGGATAGACTACCTCTAACCCCTCTGTCCTCCAGGTGTCTACTCTGCAGCAGACGGTGTCCCTCCTCCAGATGGATAGACTACCTCTAACCCCTCTGTCCTCCAGGTGTCTACTCTGCAGCAGACGGTGTCCCTCCTCCAGATGGATAGACTACCTCTAACCCCTCTGTCCTCCAGGTGTCTACTCTGCAGAAGTCAGTGACCCTCCTCCAGATGGATTGACTACCTATAACCCCTCTGTGTTCCAGGTGTCTACTCTGCAGCAGACGGTGACCCTCCTCCAGATGGATTGACTACCTATAACCCCTCTGTGTTCCAGGTGTCTACTCTGCAGCAGACGGTGACCCTCCTCCAGATGGATTGACTACCTCTAACCCCTCTGTGTTCCAGGTGTCTACTCTGCAGCAGACGGTGACCCTCCTCCAGAAGGATAAGGAATATGTTCACAGACAGAGCATGGAGCTGAATGTGCGCTGTGCCCACCAGGAAGACCGTCTAGAGAGGCTGCAGACCCAGCTGGATGACGCCCAGAGGGCCAGGGAGGAGGTCTATCACAAATACATCGCTTCTAGGTCAGTACCCCTCCCTAACCCTTCTATATCAGTACTCCTCCCTAACCCTTCTAGGTCAGTACCCCTCCCTAACCCTTCTATATCAGTACCCCTCCCTAACCCTTCTGGGTCAGTACCCCTCCCTAACCCTTCTGGGTCAGTACCCCTCCCTAACCCTTCTGGGTCAGTACTCCTCCCTAACCCTTCTGGGTCAGTACTCCTCCCTAACCCTTCTGGGTCAGTACTCCTCCCTAACCCTTCTATATCAGTACTCCTCCCTAACCCTTCTAGGTCAGTACCCCTCCCTAACCCTTCTATATCAGTACCCCTCCCTAACCCTTCTGGGTCAGTACCCCTCCCTAACCCTTCTGGGTCAGTACCCCTCCCTAACCCTTCTGGGTCAGTACTCCTCCCTAACCCTTCTGGGTCAGTACCCCTCCCTAACCCTTCTGGGTCAGTACCCCTCCCTAACCCTTCTATATCAGTACCCCTCCCTAACCCTTCTATATCAGTACCCCTCCCTAACCCTTCTATATCAGTACCCCTCCCTAACCCTTCTGGGTCAGTACCCCTCCCTAACCCTTCTATATCAGTACCCCTCCCTAACCCTTCTGGGTCAGTACCCCTCCCTAACCCTTCTGGGTCAGTACCCCTCCCTAACCCTTCTATATCAGTACCCCTCCCTAACCCTTCTGGGTCAGTACCCCTCCCTAACCCTTCTGGGTCAGTACCCCTCCCTAACCCTTCTATATCAGTACCCCTCCCTAACCCTTCTATATCAGTACCCCTCCCTAACCCTTCTATATCAGTACCCCTCCCTAACCCTTCTGGGTCAGTACCCCTCCCTAACCCTTCTATATCAGTACCCCTCCCTAACCCTTCTGGGTCAGTACCCCTCCCTAACCCTTCTGGGTCAGTACCCCTCCCCAACCCTTCTATATCAGTACCCCTCCCTAACCCTTCTATATCAGTACTCCTCCCTAACCCTTCTGGGTCAGTACCCCTCCCTAACCCTTCTGGGTCAGTACTCCTCCCTAACCCTTCTGGGTCAGTACCCCTCCCTAACCCTTCTATATCAGTACCCCTCCCTAACCCTTCTGGGTCAGTACTCCTCCCTAACCCTTCTGGGTCAGTACTCCTCCCTAACCCTCCAAGGTCAGTACCCCTCCCTAACCCCCCTAGGTCAGTACCCCTCCCTAACCCTTCTAGGTCAGTACTCCTCCCTAACCCTTCTGGGTCAGTACTCCTCCCTAACCCTTCTATATCAGTACTCCGCCTAATTCATTCAAGGGTTTTTCTTTATTTTTGCTATTTTCTACATTATATAATAATAGTGAAGACATCAAAACTATGAAATAACACATATGGAATCATGTAGTAACCAAAATAGTGTTAAACAAAACATTAGTTTCTTCCACGTAGCCACCCTTTTCTTTGATGACAGCTTTGCACACTCTTGGCATTCTCTCAACCAACTTCACCTGGAATGCTTTTCCAACAGTCTTGAAGGAGTCCCCACATATGCTGAGCACTTGTTCGCTGCTTTTATTTCACTCTGAGGTCCAACTCATCCCAAACCATCTCAATTGGGTTGAGGCCGGGGGATTGTGGAGGCCAGGTCATCTGATGCAGCACTCCATCACTCTCCTTCTTGGTCAAATAGCCCTTACACAGCCTGGAGGTGTGTTGGGTCATTGTCCTGTTGAAAAACAAATGATAGTCCCACTAAGCCCAAACCAGATGGGATGGTGTATTGTTGCAGAATGCTGTAGTAGCCATGCTGGTTAAATATGCCTTGAATTCTAAATAAACCACTGACATTGTCACCAGCAAAGCACCATAACACCTCCTCCTCCATGCTTCACGGTGGGAACCACACATGCAGAGATCATTTGTTCAACTACTCTGCATCTCACGAAGACACGGCGGTTGGAACCAAAAATCTCATATTTGGACTCCTCAGACCGAAGGACATGTTTCCTCCGGTCTAATGTCCATTGCTCGTGTTTCTTGGTCCAAGCAAGTCTCTTCTTCTTATCGGTGTCTTTTAGTAGTGGCTTATTTGCAGCAATTCGACCATGAAGGTCTGATTCACGCAGTCTCCTCTGAACAGTGAAGCATTTATTTGGGCTGCCATTTCTGAGGCTGGTAACTCTAATTAACTTATCCTCTGCCGCAGAGGGAACTCTAATGAACTTATCCTCAGCAGCAGAGGGAACTCTGGGTCTTCCATTGCTGCGGTGGTCCTCATGAGAGCCAGTTTCATCACAGAGCATGATGGTTTTTTCGACTGCACTTGAAGAAACTTTCAAAGTTCTTGAAATGTTCCGTATTGACTGACCTTCATGTCTTAAAGTAATGATGGACTGTCGTTTCTCTCTGCTTATTTGAGCTGTTCTTGCCATAATATGGACTTGGTCTTTTACCAAATAGGGCTATCTTCTGTATACCACCCCTATCTTGTCACAACACAACTGATTGGCTCAAAAGCATGAAGAAGGAAAGAAATTATATAAATTCCACAATTTAACAAAGCACACCTGTTAATTGAAATGCATTCCAGGTGATTACCTCATTAAGCTGGTTGAGAGAATGCCAAGAGTGTGCAAAGCTGTCATCAAGGCAAAGGATGGCTACAATCAGGTATAATATAATGTTTTTTCCACAGAGACCACTACAAGACAGAGTACGAGAATAAACTTGCTGAGGAACTGGAGAACATTCGTCTGAAGACCAGCCAGGAGATCGATAGCCTGCAGAGGACCTCAAAGGAGATGTACGAGAGAGAGAACAGGTGAGATTATAGAGATGTACCAGAGAGAGAGAGAGAGAGAGAGCGAACAGGTGAGATTATAGAGATGTACCAGAGAGAGAGAGAGAACGGGTGAGATTATAGAGATGTACCAGAGAGAGAGAGAACAGGTGAGATTATAGAGATGTACCAGAGAGAGAGAGAGAGAACAGGTGAGATTATAGAGATGTACCAGAGAGAGAGAGAGAGAGAGAGAGAACAGGTGAGATGATAGAGATGTACCAGAGAGAGAGAGAACAGGTGAGATGATAGAGATGAGAGAGAGAACAGGTGAGATGATAGAGATGTACCAGAGAGAGAGAGAGAGAACAAGTGAGATTATAGAGATGAACCAGAGAGAGAACAGGTGAGATGATAGAGATGTACCAGAGAGAGAGAGAGAACAAGTGAGATTATAGAGATGAACCAGAGAGAGAACAGGTGAGATTATCGAGATGTGCCAGAGAGAGAGAGAGAGAGAGAGAACAGGTGAGATTATAGAGATGTACCAGAGAGAGAGAGAGAACAGGTGAGATGATAGAGATGTACCAGAGAGAGAGAGAGAACAGGTGAGATGATAGAGATGTACCAGAGAGAGAACAGGTGAGATGATAGAGATGTACCAGAGAGAGAACAGGTGAGATGATAGAGATGAACCAGAGAGAGAGAGAGAGAACAGGTGAGATGATAGAGATGCCGCCCGTGTCCACTAGAGGGAACTCTTTCACTGTGTTCTGAATACAGTACTGTACTTTACTCAGACCATGTAGAGAGAGAACAGGTGAGATGATAGAGATGTACCAGAGAGAGAACAGGTGAGATGATAGAGATGTACCAGAGAGAGAGAGAGAGAGAGAGAGAGAGAGAGAACAGGTGAGATTATAGAGATGAAGCAGAGAGAGAACAGGTGAGATTATAGAGATGAACTCTTTCAGTGTTCTGAATACAGTACTGACATTACTCAGACCATGTAGAGAGAGAACAGGTGAGATGATAGAGATGTACCAGAGAGAGAACAGGTGAGATGATAGAGATGTACCAGAGAGAGAACAGGTGAGATGATAGAGATGTACCAGAGAGAGAACAGGTGAGATGATAGAGATGTACCAGAGAGAGAACAGGTGAGATGATAGAGATGTACCAGAGAGAGAACAGGTGAGATGATAGAGATGTACCAGAGAGAAAACAGGTGAGATGCTAGAGATGCCGCCCGTGTCCACTAGAGGGAACTCTTTCACTGTGTTCTGAATACAGTACTGTACTTTACTCAGACCATGTAGAGAGAGAACAGGTGAGATGATAGAGATGTACCAGAGAGAGAACAGGTGAGATTATAGAGATGTACCAGAGAGAGAGAGAGAGAACAGGTGAGATTATAGAGATGAACCAGAGAGAGAGAGAACAGGTGAGATTATAGAGATGTACCAGAGAGAGAACAGGTGAGATTATAGAGATGTACCAGAGAGAGAGAGAGAACAGGTGAGATTATAGAGATGTACCAGAGAGAGAACAGGTGAGATTATAGAGATGGACCAGAGAGAGAACAGGTGAGATTATAGAGATGTACCAGAGAGAGAGAGAGAACAGGTGAGATTATAGAGATGTACCAGAGAGAGAACAGGTGAGATTATAGAGATGAACCAGAGAGAGAGAGAGAGAGAGAGAGAGAACAGGTGAGATTATAGAGATGTACCAGAGAGAGAGAGAGAACAGGTGAGATTATAGAGATGTACCAGAGAGAGAACAGGTGAGATTATAGAGATGTACCAGAGAGAGAACAGGTGAGATGATAGAGATGAACCAGAGAGAGAGAGAGAGAGAGAGAGAGAACAGGTGAGATTATAGAGATGTACCAGAGAGAGAGAGAGAACAGGTGAGATTATAGAGATGTACCAGAGAGAGAACAGGTGAGATTATAGAGATGTACCAGAGAGAGAGAGAGAACAGGTGAGATTATAGAGATGAACCAGAGAGAGAGAGAGAGAGAACAGGTGAGATTATAGAGATGTACCAGAGAGAGAGAGAGAACAGGTGAGATTATAGAGATGAACCAGAGAGAGAGAGAACAGGTGAGATTATAGAGATATACCAGAGAGAGAGAGAGAGAGAGAGAGAGAGAACAGGTGAGATGATAGAGATGTACCAGAGAGAGAGAGAACAGGTGAGATTATAGAGATGTACCAGAGAGAGAGAGAACAGGTGAGATTATAGAGATGAACCAGAGAGAGAGAGAGAACAGGTGAGATTATAGAGATTAACCAGAGAGAGAGAACAGGTGAGATTATAGAGATGTGCCAGAGAGAGAGAGAACAGGTGAGATTATAGAGATGAGCCAGAGAGAGAGAGAGAGAGAGAACAGGTGAGATTATAGAGATGAACCAGAGAGAGAGAGAGAGAGAGAGAGAGAACAGGTGAGATTATAGAGATGTACCAGAGAGAGAGAGAACAGGTGAGATGATAGAGATGTACCAGAGAGAGAACAGGTGAGATGATAGAGATGTACCAGAGAGAGAACAGGTGAGATGATAGAGATGTACCAGAGAGAGAACAGGTGAGATGATAGAGATGTACCAGAGAGAGAGAGAGAACAGGTGAGATTATAGAGATGTACCAGAGAGAGAACAGGTGAGATGATAGAGATGTACCAGAGAGAGAACAGGTGAGATGATAGAGATGCCGCCCGTGTCCACTAGAGGGAACTCTTTCACTGTGTTCTGAATACAGTACTGTACTTTACTCAGACCATGTAGAGAGAGAACAGGTGAGATGATAGAGATGTACCAGAGAGAGAACAGGTGAGATGATAGAGATGTACCAGAGAGAGAACAGGTGAGATGATAGAGATGTACCAGAGAGAGAACAGGTGAGATGATAGAGATGTACCAGAGAGAGAACAGGTGAGATGATAGAGATGTACCAGAGAGAGAGAGAGAGAGAGAACAGGTGAGATTATAGAGATGAAGCAGAGAGAGAACAGGTGAGATTATAGAGATGAACTCTTTCACTGTGTTCTGAATACAGTACTGTACATTACTCAGACCATGTAGAGAGAGAACAGGTGAGATGATAGAGATGTACCAGAGAGAGAACAGGTGAGATTATAGAGATGTACCAGAGAGAGAACAGGTGAGATGATAGAGATGTACCAGAGAGAGAACAGGTGAGATGATAGAGATGTACCAGAGAGAAAACAGGTGAGATGATAGAGATGTACCAGAGAGAGAACAGGTGAGATGATAGAGATGTACCAGAGAGAGAACAGGTGAGATGATAGAGATGTACCAGAGAGAGAACAGGTGAGATGATAGAGATGTACCAGAGAGAGAACAGGTGAGATTATAGAGATGAACCAGAGAGAGAACAGGTGAGATGATAGAGATGTACCAGAGAGAGAGAGAGAAAACAGGTGAGATGATAGAGATGCCGCCCGTGTCCACTAGAGGGAACTCTTTCACTGTGTTCTGAATACAGTACTGTACTTTACTCAGACCATGTAGAGAGAGAACAGGTGAGATGATAGAGATGTACCAGAGAGAGAACAGGTGAGATTATAGAGATGTACCAGAGAGAGAGAGAGAGCGAGAGAGAACAGGTGAGATGATAGAGATGCCGCCCGTGTCCACTAGAGGGAACTCTTTCACTGTGTTCTGAATACAGTACTGTACTTTACTCAGACCATGTAGAGAGAGAACAGGTGAGATGATAGAGATGTACCAGAGAGAGAACAGGTGAGATTATAGAGATGAACCAGAGAGAGAGAGAACAGGTGAGATTATAGAGATGTACCAGAGAGAGAACAGGTGAGATTATAGAGACGTACCAGAGAGAGAACAGGTGAGATTATAGAGATGTACCAGAGAGAGAGAGAGAGAGAGAGAGAGAACAGGTGAGATTATAGAGATGTACCAGAGAGAGAGAGAGAACAGGTGAGATTATAGAGATGTACCAGAGAGAGAGAGAGAACAGGTGAGATTATAGAGATGAACCAGAGAGAGAGAGAGAGAGAACAGGTGAGATTATAGAGATGTACCAGAGAGAGAGAGAGAGAGAACAGGTGAGATTATAGAGATGAACCAGAGAGAGAGAGAACAGGTGAGATTATAGAGATATACCAGAGAGAAGAGAGAGAGAGAGAGAGAGAGAGAGAGAGAGAGAACAGGTGAGATGATAGAGATGTACCAGAGAGAGAGAGAACAGGTGAGATTATAGAGATGTACCAGAGAGAGAGAGAACAGGTGAGATTATAGAGATATACCAGAGAGAGAGAGAGAGAGAGAGAGAGAGAGAGAGAGAGAGAGAGAGAGAGAGAGAGAACAGGTGAGATGATAGAGATGTACCAGAGAGAGAGAGAACAGGTGAGATTATAGAGATGTACCAGAGAGAGAGAGAGAACAGGTGAGATTATAGAGATGAACCAGAGAGAGAGAGAGAGAACAGGTGAGATTATAGAGATTAACCAGAGAGAGAGAGAGAGAACAGGTGAGATTATAGAGATACCAGTGAGATTATAGAGATGAGCCAGAGAGAGAGAGAGAGATACTACCAGCTTATAGAGATGAACCAGAAGAGAGAGAGAGAGAGAGATACAGGTGAGATTATAGAGATGTACCAGAGAGAGAGAGATACTAGGTGAGATACTAGAGATGTACCAGAGAGAGAACAGGTGAGATGATAGAGATGTACCAGAGAGAGAACAGGTGAGATGATAGAGATGTACCAGAGAGAGAGAAACAGGTGAGATGATAGAGATGTACCAGAGACTAGAACAGGTGAGATGATAGAGATGTACCAGAGAGAACAGGTGAGATTATAGAGATGTACCAGAGAGAGAACAGGTGAGATGATAGAGATGTACCAGAGAGAGAACAGGTGAGATGATAGAGATGTACCAGACTAGAAAACAGGTGAGATGATAGAGATGTACCAGAGAAGAACAGGTGAGATGATAGAGATGTACCAGAGAGAGAACAGTGAGATGATAGAGATGCCGCCCGTGTCCACTAGAGGGAACTCTTTCACTGTGTTCTGAATACAGTACTACTAGACCATGTAGAGAGAGAACAGTGAGATGATAGAGATGTACCAGAGAGAGAACAGGTGAGATTATACCAGATGTACCAGAGAGAGAGAGAGAGAGAGAGAGAGAGAGAGAACAGGTGAGATGATAGAGATGTACCAGAGAGAGAACAGGTGAGATGATAGAGATGTACCAGAGAGAGAACAGGTGAGATTATAGAGACGTACCAGAGAGAGAACAGGTGAGATTATAGAGATGTACCAGAGAGAGAGAGAGAGATACTAGAGAGAACAGGTGAGATGATAGATGCCGCCCGTGTCCACTAGAGGGAACTCACTGTGTTCTGAATACAGTACTGTACTTTACTCAGACCATGTAGAGAGAGAACAGGTGAGAGATAGAGATGTACCAGAGAGAACAGGTGAGATTATAGAGATGAACCAGAGAGAGAGAGAACAGGTGAGATTATAGAGATGTACCAGAGAGAGAACAGGTGAGATTATAGAGACGTACCAGAGAGAGAACAGGTGAGATTATAGAGATGTACCAGAGAGAGAGAGAGAGAGAGAGAGAGAACAGGTGAGATTATAGAGATGTACCAGAGAGAGAGAGAGAACAGGTGAGATTATAGAGATGTACCAGAGAGAGAGAGAGAACAGGTGAGATTATAGAGATGAACCAGAGAGAGAGAGAGAGAGAACAGGTGAGATTATAGAGATGTACCAGAGAGAGAGAGAGAGAACAGGTGAGATTATAGAGATGAACCAGAGAGAGAGAGAACAGGTGAGATTATAGAGATATACCAGAGAGAGAGAGAGAGAGAGAGAGACCAGGTGAGATGATAGAGATGTACCAGAGACTAGAACAGGTGAGATTATAGAGATGTACCAGAGAGAGAGAGAACAGGTGAGATTATAGAGATATACCAGAGAGTAGAAGAGAGAGAGAGAGAGAGAGAGAGAGAGAGAACAGGTGAGATGATAGAGATGTACCAGAGAGAGAGAGAACAGGTGAGATTATAGAGATGTACCAGAGAGAGAGAGAACAGGTGAGATTATAGAGATGAACCAGAGAGAGAGAGAGAGAACAGGTGAGATTATAGAGATTAACCAGAGAGAGAGAGACAGAACAGGTGAGATTATAGAGATGTGCCAGAGAGAGAGAGAACAGGTGAGATTATAGAGATGAGCGAGAGAGAGAGAGATAGAACAGGTGAGATTATAGAGATGAACCAGAGAGAGAGAGAGAGAGAGAGAGAGAACAGGTGAGATTATAGAGATGTACCAGAGAGAGAGAGAACAGGTGAGATGATAGAGATGTACCAGAGAGAGAACAGGTGAGATGATAGAGATGTACCAGAGAGAGAACAGGTGAGATGATAGAGATGTACCAGAGAGAGAACAGGTGAGATGATAGAGATGTACCAGAGAGAGAGAGAGAACAGGTGAGATTATAGAGATGTACCAGAGAGAGAACAGGTGAGATGATAGAGATGTACCAGAGAGAGAACAGGTGAGATGATAGAGATGTACCAGAGAGAGAACAGGTGAGATGATAGAGATGTACCAGAGAGAGAACAGGTGAGATGATAGAGATGTACCAGAGAGAGAGAGAGACTAGAACAGAAGAGAGAGAGAGAGAGAGACTACAGGTGAGATTATAGAGATGAAGCAGAGAGAGAACAGGTGAATTATAGAGATGAACTCTTTCAGTGTTCTGAATACAGTACTGTAGCTCAGACCATGTAGAGACAGGTGAGATGATAGAGATGTACCAGAGAGAGAACAGGTGAGATGATAGAGATGTACCAGAGAGAGAACAGGTGAGATATAGAGATGTACCAGAGAGAGAACAGGTGAGATGATAGAGATGCCAGACTAGAGGGAACTCTTTCACTGTGTTCTGAATACAGTACTGTACTTTACTCAGACCATGTAGAGAGAGAACAGGTGAGATGATAGAGATGTACCAGAGAGAGAACAGGTGAGATGATAGAGATGTACCAGAGAGAGAGAGAGAGAGAGAGAGAGATACTAGAGCTACTGAGATTATAGAGATGAAGCAGAGAGAGAACAGGTGAGATTATAGAGATGAACTCTTTCACTGTGTTCTGAATACAGTACTGACATTACTCAGACCATGTAGAGAGAGAACAGGTGAGATGATAGAGATGTACCAGAGAGAGAACAGGTGAGATGATAGAGATGTACCAGAGAGAGAACAGGTGAGATGATAGAGATGCCAGCTGTCCACTAGAAACTCTTTCACTGTGTTCTGAATACAGTACTGTACTTTACCAGACCATGTATTAGAAATTCAACAAATTGTGTGAATCGGTGCCCTTAAAAATGCACCTTATTCCCTATTTAGTGCCCTTGTTGAAAGTAGCGCCATGCACCCTATTCGATAGTGCACTACTTTTGACTAGAACCCAGGTGTCATTTGAGCCAGTTTGATTGGGAGACTTTAAAATTATATATTTTTTTACATAAAGTTGATTGTTTATTAATTCTGTTTTAATTCTTACTGCTTCTGTCTGTCCTCTAGGAACCTCCGTGAGACGCGGGACAACGCAGTGCTGGAGAAGGACAGAGCGACGACGGCAGAGAGAGAGACACAGGCCAGATATGACCAGCTACTAGAACAGTAAGAGACACAGGCCAGATACTACCAGCTACTAGAACAGTAAGAGACACAGGCCAGATACTACCAGCTACTAGAACAGTAAGAGACACAGGCCAGATACTACCAGCTACTAGAACAGTAAGAGAGAGAGAGACCAGATACTACCAGCTACTAGAACAGTAAGAGAGAGAGGCCAGATACTACCAGCTACTAGAACAGTAAGAGAGAGAGAGACCAGATACTACCAGCTAATAGAACAGTAAGAGAGA
Organism: Oncorhynchus gorbuscha; assembly: GCF_021184085.1. Taxonomy (NCBI): domain Eukaryota; kingdom Metazoa; phylum Chordata; class Actinopteri; order Salmoniformes; family Salmonidae; genus Oncorhynchus; species Oncorhynchus gorbuscha. The sequence continues at coordinate 21,310 of NW_025745304.1, read as the reverse complement.
GAGAGACCAGATACTACCAGCTACTAGAACAGTAAGAGACACAGGCCAGATACTACCAGCTACTAGAACAGTAAGAGACACAGGCCAGATACTACCAGCTACTAGAACAGTAAGAGAGAGAGAGACCAGATACTACCAGCTACTAGAACAGTAAGAGAGAGAGAGAGCAGATACTACCAGCTACTAGAACAGTAAGAGAGAGACCAGATACTACCAGCTACTAGAACAGTAAGAGAGAGAGAGGCCAGATACTACCAGCTACTAGAACAGTAAGAGAGAGAGAGACCAGATACTACCAGCTACTAGAACAGTAAGAGAGAGAGACCAGATACTACCAGCTACTAGAACAGTAAGAGAGAGAGAGACCAGATACTACCAGCTACTAGAACAGTAAGAAAGAGGCCAGATACTACCAGCTACTAGAACAGTAAGAGAGAGAGAGACCAGATACTACCAGCTACTAGAACAGTAAGAGAGAGAGAGACCAGATACTACCAGCTACTAGAACAGTAAGAGAGAGAGAGGCCAGATACTACCAGCTACTAGAACAGTAAGAGAGAGAGAGACCAGATACTACCAGCTACTAGAACAGTAAGAGAGAGAGAGACCAGATACTACCAGCTACTAGAACAGTAAGAGAGAGAGGCCAGATACTACCAGCTACTAGAACAGTAAGAGAGAGAGAGACCAGATACTACCAGCTACTAGAACAGTAAGAGAGAGAGACCAGATACTACCAGCTACTAGAACAGTAAGAGAGAGACCAGATACTACCAGCTACTAGAACAGTAAGAGAGAGAGAGACCAGATACTACCAGCTACTAGAACAGTAAGAGAGAGAGACCAGATACTACCAGCTACTAGAACAGTAAGAGAGAGAGAGAGCCCAGATACTACCAGCTACTAGAACAGTAAGAGAGAGAGACCAGATACTACCAGCTACTAGAACAGTAAGAGAGAGAGAGACCAGATACTACCAGCTACTAGAACAGTAAGAGAGAGAGACCAGATACTACCAGCTACTAGAACAGTAAGAGAGAGAGGCCAGATACTACCAGCTACTAGAACAGTAAGAGAGAGAGAGAGACCAGATACTACCAGCTACTAGAACAGTAAGAGAGAGAGAGAGACCAGATACTACCAGCTACTAGAACAGTAAGAGAGAGAGAGACCAGATACTACCAGCTACTAGAACAGTAAGAGAGAGAGAGACCAGATACTACCAGCTACTAGAACAGTAAGAGAGAGAGAGACCAGATACTACCAGCTACTAGAACAGTAAGAGAGAGACCAGATACTACCAGCTACTAGGACAGTAAGAGAGAGAGAGAGACCAGATACTACCAGCTACTAGAACAGTAAGAAAGAGGCCAGATACTACCAGCTACTAGAACAGTAAGAGAGAGAGAGACCAGATACTACCAGCTACTAGAACAGTAAGAAAGAGGCCAGATACTACCAGCTACTAGAACAGTAAGAGACACAGGCCAGATACTACCAGCTACTAGAACAGTAAGAGACACAGGCCAGATACTACCAGCTACTAGAACAGTAAGAGAGAGAGAGACCAGATACTACCAGCTACTAGAACAGTAAGAGAGAGAGACCAGATACTACCAGCTACTAGAACAGTAAGAGAGAGACCAGATACTACCAGCTACTAGAACAGTAAGAGAGAGAGAGACCAGATACTACCAGCTACTAGAACAGTAAGAGAGAGAGACCAGATACTACCAGCTACTAGAACAGTAAGAGAGAGACCAGATACTACCAGCTACTAGAACAGTAAGAGAGAGAGAGAGACCAGATACTACCAGCTACTAGAACAGTAAGAGAGAGAGAGCCCAGATACTACCAGCTACTAGAACAGTAAGAGAGAGAGACCAGATACTACCAGCTACTAGAACAGTAAGAGAGAGAGAGACCAGATACTACCAGCTACTAGAACAGTAAGAGAGAGAGACCAGATACTACCAGCTACTAGAACAGTAAGAGAGAGAGAGGCCAGATACTACCAGCTACTAGAACAGTAAGAGAGAGAGAGAGACCAGATACTACCAGCTACTAGAACAGTAAGAGAGAGAGGCCAGATACTACCAGCTACTAGAACAGTAAGAGAGAGACCAGATACTACCAGCTACTAGAACAGTAAGAGAGAGAGAGACCAGATACTACCAGCTACTAGAACAGTAAGAAAGAGGCCAGATACTACCAGCTACTAGAACAGTAAGAGAGAGAGAGACCAGATACTACCAGCTACTAGAACAGTAAGAGAGAGAGAACAGGTGTAGGTAGATACTACCAGCTACTAGAACAGTAAGAGAGAGAGGCCAGATACTACCAGCTACTAGAACAGTAAGAGAGAGAGAGGCCAGATACTACCAGCTACTAGAACAGTAAGAGAGAGAGAGAGACCAGATACTACCAGCTACTAGAACAGTAAGAGAGAGAGAGACCAGATACTACCAGCTACTAGAACAGTAAGAGAGAGAGAGAGACCAGATACTACCAGCTACTAGAACAGTAAGAGAGAGAGAGAGACCAGATACTACCAGCTACTAGAACAGTAAGAGAGAGAGAGAGAGACCAGATACTACCAGCTACTAGAACAGTAAGAGAGAGAGAGGCCAGATACTACCAGCTACTAGAACAGTAAGAGAGAGAGAGAGACCAGATACTACCAGCTACTAGAACAGTAAGAGAGAGAGAGACCAGATACTACCAGCTACTAGAACAGTAAGAGAGAGACCAGATACTACCAGCTACTAGAACAGTAAGAGAGAGAGAGACCAGATACTACCAGCTACTAGAACAGTAAGAGACACAGGCCAGATACTACCAGCTACTAGAACAGTAAGAGAGAGAGAGACCAGATACTACCAGCTACTAGAACAGTAAGAGAGAGAGAGGCCAGATACTACCAGCTACTAGAACAGTAAGAGAGAGAGACCAGATACTACCAGCTACTAGAACAGTAAGAGAGAGAGAACAGGTGTAGGTAGATACTACCAGCTACTAGAACAGTAAGAGAGAGAGAGCCAGATACTACCAGCTACTAGAACAGTAAGAGAGAGAGAGACCAGATACTACCAGCTACTAGAACAGTAAGAGAGAGAGAGAGACCAGATACTACCAGCTACTAGAACAGTAAGAGAGAGAGAGACCAGATACTACCAGCTACTAGAACAGTAAGAGAGAGAGAGACCAGATACTACCAGCTACTAGAACAGTAAGAGAGAGAGAGACCAGATACTACCAGCTACTAGAACAGTAAGAGAGAGAGAGACCAGATACTACCAGCTACTAGAACAGTAAGAGAGAGAGACCAGATACTACCAGCTACTAGAACAGTAAGAGAGAGAGAACAGGTGTAGGTAGATACTACCAGCTACTAGAACAGTAAGAGAGAGAGGCCAGATACTACCAGCTACTAGAACAGTAAGAGAGAGAGAGAGACCAGATACTACCAGCTACTAGAACAGTAAGAGAGAGAGAGACCAGATACTACCAGCTACTAGAACAGTAAGAGAGAGAGAGACCAGATACTACCAGCTACTAGAACAGTAAGAGAGAGAGAGACCAGATACTACCAGCTACTAGAACAGTAAGAGAGAGAGAGACCAGATACTACCAGCTACTAGAACAGTAAGAGAGAGACCAGATACTACCAGCTACTAGGACAGTAAGAGAGAGAGAGACCAGATACTACCAGCTACTAGAACAGTAAGAAAGAGGCCAGATACTACCAGCTACTAGAACAGTAAGAGAGAGAGAGAGACCAGATACTACCAGCTACTAGAACAGTAAGAAAGAGGCCAGATACTACCAGCTACTAGAACAGTAAGAGACACAGGCCAGATACTACCAGCTACTAGAACAGTAAGAGACACAGGCCAGATACTACCAGCTACTAGAACAGTAAGAGAGAGAGAGAGACCAGATACTACCAGCTACTAGAACAGTAAGAGAGAGAGAGACCAGATACTACCAGCTACTAGAACAGTAAGAGAGAGACCAGATACTACCAGCTACTAGAACAGTAAGAGAGAGACCAGATACTACCAGCTACTAGAACAGTAAGAGAGAGAGACCAGATACTACCAGCTACTAGAACAGTAAGAGAGAGACCAGATACTACCAGCTACTAGAACAGTAAGAGAGAGAGAGAGACCAGATACTACCAGCTACTAGAACAGTAAGAGAGAGAGAGACCAGATACTACCAGCTACTAGAACAGTAAGAGAGAGAGAGACCAGATACTACCAGCTACTAGAACAGTAAGAGAGAGAGAGACCAGATACTACCAGCTACTAGAACAGTAAGAGAGAGAGACCAGATACTACCAGCTACTAGAACAGTAAGAGAGAGACCAGATACTACCAGCTACTAGAACAGTAAGAGAGAGAGAGACCAGATACTACCAGCTACTAGAACAGTAAGAGAGAGACCAGATACTACCAGCTACTAGAACAGTAAGAGAGAGACCAGATACTACCAGCTACTAGGACAGTAAGAGAGAGAGAGAGACCAGATACTACCAGCTACTAGAACAGTAAGAGAGAGAGAGAGACCAGATTACTACCAGCTACTAGAACAGTAAGAGACACAGGCCAGATACTACCAGCTACTAGAACAGTAAGAGAGAGACCAGATACTACCAGCTACTAGAACAGTAAGAGAGAGACCAGATACTACCAGCTACTAGAACAGTAAGAGAGAGAGAGAGACCAGATACTACCAGCTACTAGAACAGTAAGAGAGAGAGAGACCAGATACTACCAGCTACTAGAACAGTAAGAGAGAGAGAGACCAGATACTACCAGCTACTAGAACAGTAAGAGAGAGAGACCAGATACTACCAGCTACTAGAACAGTAAGAGACACAGGCCAGATACTACCAGCTACTAGAACAGTAAGAGAGAGACCAGATACTACCAGCTACTAGAACAGTAAGAGAGAGAGAGAGACCAGATACTACCAGCTACTAGAACAGTAAGAGAGAGACCAGATACTACCAGCTACTAGAACAGTAAGAGAGAGAGAGACCAGATACTACCAGCTACTAGAACAGTAAGAGAGAGAGGCCAGATACTACCAGCTACTAGAACAGTAAGAGAGAGAGACCAGATACTACCAGCTACTAGAACAGTAAGAGAGAGAGAGACCAGATACTACCAGCTACTAGAACAGTAAGAGAGAGAGAGACCAGATACTACCAGCTACTAGAACAGTAAGAGAGAGACCAGATACTACCAGCTACTAGAACAGTAAGAGAGAGACCAGATACTACCAGCTACTAGAACAGTAAGAGACACAGGCCAGATACTACCAGCTACTAGAACAGTAAAAGAGAGAGAGAGAGACCAGATACTACCAGCTACTAGAACAGTAAAAGAGAGACCAGATACTACCAGCTACTAGAACAGTAAGAGAGAGAGAGGCCAGATACTACCAGCTACTAGAACAGTAAGAGAGAGACCAGATACTACCAGCTACTAGAACAGTAAGAGAGAGAGAGACCAGATACTACCAGCTACTAGAACAGTAAGAGAGAGACCAGATACTACCAGCTACTAGAACAGTAAGAGAGAGACCAGATACTACCAGCTACTAGAACAGTAAGACAGAGACACAGGCCAGATACTACCAGCTACTAGAACAGTAAGAGACAACGTTGTCCGTAGCTCATGCCTGCCCGTCACCATAACCCCACCGCCACCACGGGGCGCTCTGTTTCACAACGTTGTCCGTAGCTCATGCCTGCCCGTCACCATAACCCCACCGCCACCACGGGGCGCTCTGTTTCACAACGTTGTCGTCAGCAAACTGCTCGCCCACACCAAGCCGTTCACGTGGTCTGCAGTTGTGAGGCCGGTTTGACGTTACTTCCAAATTCCTCTAAAATTACGTTGGCGGCAGCTTGTGGTAAAGAAATTAACACGAAATCCTCTGGCAACAGCTCTGGTGAACATTCCTGCCTTCAGCATGCTCAGTGCACCTCAAAACCACTGTCATCTGTGGGCGTTGTGTTGTGTGACGACAACTGCACATTTTAAAGCGGCCTTTTTACTGTCCCCCAGCACAAGGCGCACCTGTGTAACGATCATGCTGTTTTAATCAGCGTCTTGACATGCTACACCTGTCAGGTGGATGGATTATCTTGGCAAAAAGAGAAATGCTCACTGACAGGGATGTAAACAAATTTGTGCGAAACATTTTGAGAGAATTAAGCTTTTTGTGCGTATGGTACATTTCTGTGATCTTTTATTTCAGATCATGAAACATGAGACCAACACTTTTTAACGTTGCTTTTAAATCAAAATCAAAATGTATTTGTCAAATGCTCCCGAATACAACAGGTGTAGGTAGACCTTACAGTGAAATGCTGAATACAACAGGTGTAGTAGACCTCACAGTGAAATGCTGAATACAACAGGTGTAGGTAGACCTTACAGTGAAATGCTGAATACAACAGGTGTAGTAGACCTTACAGTGAAATGCTGAATACAACAGGTGTAGTAGACCTCACAGTGAAATGCTGAATACAACAGGTGTAGGTAGACCTTACAGTGAAATGCTGAATACAACAGGTGTAGTAGACCTTACAGTGAAATGCTGAATACAACAGGTGTAGGTAGACCTCACAGTGAAATGCTGAATACAACAGGTGTAGTAGACCTCACAGTGAAATGCTGAATACAACAGGTGTAGGTAGACCTTACAGTGAAATGCTGAATACAACAGGTGTAGGTTGACCTTACAGTGAAATGCTGAATACAATAGGTGTAGTAGACCTTACAGTGAAATGCTGAATACAACAGGTGTAGTAGACCTTACAGTGAAATGCTGAATACAACAGGTGTAGGTAGACCTTACAGTGAAATGCTGAATACAACAGGTGTAGGTAGACCTTACAGTGAAATGCTGAATACAACAGGTGTAGGTAGACCTTACAGTGAAATGCTGAATACAACAGGTGTAGGTAGACCTTACAGTGAAATGTTGAATACAACAGGTGTAGTAGACCTCACAGTGAAATGTTGAATACAACAGGTGTAGTAGACCTCACAGTGAAATGCTGAATACAACAGGTGTAGTAGACCTCACAGTGAAATGTTGAATACAACAGGTGTAGGTAGACCTTACAGTGAAATGCTGAATACAACAGGTAGTAGACCTCACAGTGAAATGCTGAATACAACAGGTGTAGGTAGACCTTACAGTGAAATGCTGAATACAACAGGTGTAGGTAGACCTTACAGTGAAATGCTAACTTACAAGTCCTTAACCAACAAATGCTGTTTCAAAAATATGAATACGAGTAAGAAATCCAAGTAACAAATAATTATGGCAGCAGGAAAATAACAATAGCCAGACTATATACAGGCAGTACCGGTACAGAGTTTATATTTATATTAGGTTATATTGTAGTTCAGGTTAGTATACGTTACTAAAGCTACTTTGATGATACCCTGTTAACATGTTTGTTCCTTCCTAGAGGACATAATTTGGTAGCACTTCAAAGGTGTATCATTATGTACGTAATAACTCGTCTAACTGGATTCCACTGAGATGTCTGTCTCATGGTTATCAGCTTGACCTTTACATGTTGGGGAGAACACCTGGTTGTGTTGTGCTTTCTCTGACTGGCTGGCTGACTGACTGGCTGGTTGACTGACTGGCTGACTGACTGGTTGACTGACTGGCTGGTTGACTGACTGGTTGACTGACTGACTGACTGGCTGGTTGACTGACTAAGTGACTGACTGGTTGACTGGCTGGTTGACTGGCTGGCTGGCTGGCTGACTGACTGACTGACTGGTTGACTGACTGACTGGCTGGTTGACTGGCTGGTTGACTGGCTGGTTGACTGACTGGCTGACTGGTTGACTGACTGGCTGGTTGACTGACTGTCTGGTTGACTGACTGACTGACTGGTTGACTGACTGACTGACTGGCTGGTTGACTGACTAAGTGACTGACTGGTTGACTGGCTTGTTGACTGGCTGGCTGGCTGACTGGCTGACTGACTGACTGAGTGGTTAATGATGTTTAATTAAAGGGTGTTCATATGGAAGTACAGTCAGTCAGGGGTCAACTGGCGTCACAGCTTCGCAATGAACAAACGTTTAGCTACAGCTTGAAGGTGAATAACATTTATGATTTACGAGGAAGTTAGTTTCACAATGTTCGGTAACATCTTTGGCTTTTGGCACAGTTTGTTTTAAGATGTTTTTAGCTGTCAGTGTGTCTTTGACAGGGTCAGGCCTGCAATATATAGATGTTGTTTGATGGTTTCTCCAGTACTTTAGAGGTCTCTACAATATATAGATGTTGTTTGATGGTTTCTCCAGTACTTTAGAGGTCTCTACAATATATAGATGTTGTTTGAAGGTTTCTCCAGTACTTTAGAGGTCTCTACAATATATAGATGTTGTTTGATGGTTTCTCCAGTACTTTAGAGGTCTCTACAATATATAGATGTTGTTTGATGGTTTCTCCAGTACGTTAGAGGTCTCTACAATATATAGATGTTGTTTGAAGGTTTCTCCAGTACTTTAGAGGTCTCTACAATATATAGATGTTGTTTGATGGTTTCTCCAGTGTAATATCCCAGTACTTTAGAGGTCTCTACAATATATAGATGTTGTTTGATGGTTTCTCCAGTACTTTAGAGGTCTCTACAATATATAGATGTTGTTTGATGGTTTCTCCAGTGTAATATCCCAGTACTTTAGAGGTCTCTACAATATATAGATGTTGTTTGATGGTTTCTCCAGTACTTTAGAGGTCTCTACAATATATAGATGTTGTTTGATGGTTTCTCCAGTACGTTAGAGGTCTCTACAATATATAGATGTTGTTTGATGGTTTCTCCAGTGTAATATCCCAGTACTTCAGAGGTCTCTACAATATATAGATGTTGTTTGATGGTTTCTCCAGTACGTTAGAGGTCTCTACAATATATAGATGTTGTTTGAAGGTTTCTCCAGTACTTTAGAGGTCTCTACAATATATAGATGTTGTTTGATGGTTTCTCCAGTACTTTAGAGGTCTCTACAATATATAGATGTTGTTTGATGGTTTCTCCAGTACGTTAGAGGTCTCTACAATATATAGATGTTGTTTGATGGTTTCTCCAGTGTAATATCCCAGTACTTTAGAGGTCTCTACAATATATAGATGTTGTTTGATGGTTTCTCCAGTACGTTAGAGCTCTCTACAATATATAGATGTTGTTTGAAGGTTTCTCCAGTACTTTAGAGGTCTCTACAATATATAGATGTTGTTTGATGGTTTCTCCAGTACTTTAGAGGTCTCTACAATATATAGATGTTGTTTGATGGTTTCTCCAGTACGTTAGAGGTCTCTACAATATATAGATGTTGTTTGATGGTTTCTCCAGTGTAATATCCCAGTACTTTAGAGGTCTCTACAATATATAGATGTTGTTTGATGGTTTCTCCAGTACTTTAGAGGTCTCTACAATATATAGATGTTGTTTGAAGGTTTCTCCAGTACTTTAGAGGTCTCTACAATATATAGATGTTGTTTGAAGGTTTCTCCAGTGTAATATCCCAGTACTTTAGAGGTCTCTACAATATATAGATGTTGTTTAATGGTTTCTCCAGTACTTTAGAGGTCTCTACAATATATAGATGTTGTTTGATGGTTTCTCCAGTACGTTAGAGGTCTCTACAATATATAGATGTTGTTTGAAGGTTTCTCCAGTACTTTAGAGGTCTCTACAATATATAGATGTTGTTTGATGGTTTCTCCAGTACTTTAGAGGTCTCTACAATATATAGATGTTGTTTGAAGGTTTCTCCAGTGTAATATCCCAGTACTTTAGAGGTCTCTAAAATATATAGATGATGTTTGATGGTTTCTCCAGTGTAATGTCCCAGTACTTAAAAAAATAGATATATATATTTCACCTTTATTTAACCAGGTAGGCCAGTTGAGAACAAGTTCTCATTTACAATTGCGACCTGGCCAAGATAAAGCAAAGCAGTTTGACAGATACAACGACACAGAGTTACACATGGAGTAAAACAAACATACAGTCAATAATACAGTAGAAACAAGTCTATATACAATGTGAGCAAATGAGGTGAGATAAGGGAGGTAAAGGCAAAAAAAGGCCATGGTGGCAAAGTAAATACAATATAGCAAGTAAAACACTGTAAATGGTAGTTTTGCAGTGGAAGAATGTGCAAAGTAGAGATAAAAAATAATGGGGTGCAAAGGAGCAAAATAAATAAATAAATAAATACAGTCGGGAAAGAGGTAGTTGTTTGGGCTAAATTATAGATGGGCTATGTACAGGTGCAGTAATCTGTGAGCTGCTCTGACAGTTGGTGCTTAAAGCTAGTGAGGGAGATAAGAGTCTCCAGCTCCAGTGATTTTTGCAGTTCGTTCCAGTCATTGGCAGCAGAGAACTGGAAGGAGAGGCGGCCAAAGGAGGAATTGGCTTTGGGGATGACCCGTGAGATATACCTGCTGGAGCGTGTGCTACGAGTGGGTGCTGCTATGGTGACCAGTGAGCTGAGATAAGGCGGGGCTTTACCTAGCAGAAACTTGTAGATAACCTGTAGCCAGTGGGTTTGGCGACGAGTATGATGCGAGGGCCAACCAACGAGAGAGTACAGGTCGCAATGGTGGGTAGTGTATGGGGCTTTGGTGACAAAACGGAAGGCACGGTGATAGACTGCATCCAGTTTGTTGAGTAGAGTGTTGGAGGCTATTTTATAGATGACATCACCGAAGTCAAGGATCGGTAGGATGGTCAGTTGTACGAGGCTATGTTTGGCAGCATGAGTGAAGGATGCTTTGTCGAGAAATAGGAAGCCGATTCTAGATTTAATTTTGGATTGGAGATGTTTAATATGAGTCTGAAGGAGAGTTTACAGTCTAGCCAGACACCTAGGTATTTGTAGTTGTCCACATATTCTAAGTCAGAACCGTCCAGAGTGGTGATGCTGGACGGGCGAGCAGGTGCGGGCAGTGATCGTTTTAGTTTTACTTGCGTTTAAGAGCAGTGGATTTATCGGTGGTGACAGTGTTCAGAGGTCTCCTGAAACTGCTCCAGTCACATTTCATCCCTGTAGCCCGGGGGAGGTCCTCGTACAACGGTCCTCTTCCTGGGGGAGCTCCTCGTACAACGGTCCTCTTCCTGGGGGAGCTCCTCGTACAACGGTCCTCTTCCTGGGGGAGCTCCTCGTACAACGGTCCTCTTCCTGTTGACATCATGTGTCCACATAGTGACCCACGAATAATGATATATACATTCTGTCTTCTCTACATGTCAAGCTGCCCGTTGATAGACGTTGATAAGGATGGGTGTCACAGTAACAGTAATGGTCAGTGTGATGGGTGTCACGGTAACTATGGACGTCACGGTAACAGTAATGGTCAGTGTGATGGGTGTCACGGTAACTATGGACGTCACGGTAACAGTAATGGTCAATGTGATGGGTGTCATGGTAACTATGGACGTCACGGTAACAGTAATGGTCAATGTGATGGGTGTCATGGTAACTATGGACGTCACGGTAACTGTAATGGTCAATGTGATGGGTGTCACAGTAACTATGGACGTCACGGTAACAGTAATGGTCAGTGTGATGGGTGTCACGGTAACTATGGACGTCACGGTAACAGTAATGGTCAATGTGATGGGTGTCATGGTAACTATGGACGTCACGGTAACTGTAATGGTCAATGTGATGGGTGTCACAGTAACTATGGACGTCACGGTAACAGTAATGGTCAGTGTGATGGGTGTCACGGTAACTATGGACGTCACGGTAACAGTAATGGTCAGTGTGATGGGTGTCACGGTAACTATGGACGTCACGGTAACAGTAATGGTCAGTGTGATGGGTGTCACGGTAACTATGGACGTCTACCCCCCCCGTGTAGATCAGTAACATATTTCTCCCTGGTTGTTGTAGATCCTAATGGGAGTATTTAGGTCCCGGCTACTGTATCTCAGGCCTGGTTTCCCGAGTCCTCCTCCCCAGCAGAGCAGTAGTGATCTCAGAGGGATGTAGGACTGTCACTGAGCGAGTCCCAGGGCTGCGTGCCACACATTCCTCCGCACATTCCTGTAGGTCCTGTACAGCAGCTGGCCGTCCTCTGTTGTTCTGCTGGGGGCATGGAGCTCCCAGTCCCTTCAACCACCCCCCTCACGGCTCCCATTCACCCAGGCAGAAGGCACTTGTTGTGGGGCCAACAACGACAGATGCTGCTCCAGCAGCCCAGCCCCCCCAATCACACGATGTACGACATACCACTATTCTGGGATAAGGAAAGATAAGGACATGTTTGATATCTATGGTGTCAATACATTTCTGTACATGCTGTCACCATACCGGGTCTCTAGTGTCAGTGGTTCCAGTCCTCCAGAACCTCTAACAGAACCCATTATATACCGGGTCTCTAGTGTCAGTGGTTCCAGTCCTCCAGAACCCCTAACAGAACCCATTATATACCGGGTCTCTAGTGTCAGTGGTTCCAGTCCTCCAGAACCCCCAACAGAACACATTATATACTGGGTCTCTAATGCCAGTGGTTCCAGTCCTCCAGAACCCCCAACAGAACACATTATATACTGGGTCTCTAATGTCAGTGGTTCCAGAACCCCCAACAGAACACATTATATACTGGGTCTCTAATGTCAGTGGTTCCAGTCCTCCAGAACCCCCAACAGAACACATTATATACTGGGTCTCTAATGTCGGTGGTTCCAGAACCCCCAACAGAACACATTATATACTGGGTCTCTAATGTCAGTGGTTCCAGAACCCCCAACAGAACACATTATATACTGGGTCTCTAATGTCAGTGGTTCCAGTCCTCCAGAACCCCCAACAGAACACATTATATACTGGGTCTCTAATGTCAGTGGTTCCAGAACCCCCAACAGAACACATTATATACTGGGTCTCTAATGCCAGTGGTTCCAGAACCCCCAACAGAACACATTATATACTGGGTCTCTAATGTCAGTGGTTCCAGAACCCCCAACAGAACACATTATATACTGGGTCTCTAATGTCAGTGGTTCCAGAACCCCCAACAGAACACATTATATACTGGGTCTCTAATGTCAGTGGTTCCAGTCCTCCAGAACCCCCAACAGAACACATTATATACTGGGTCTCTAATGTCAGTGGTTCCAGAACCCCCAACAGAACACATTATATACTGGGTCTCTAATGCCAGTGGTTCCAGAACCCCCAACAGAACACATTATATACTGGGTCTCTAATGTCAGTGGTTCCAGAACCCCCAACAGAACACATTATATACTGGGTCTCTAATGTCAGTGGTTCCAGAACCCCCAACAGAACACATTATATACTGGGTCTCTAATGTCAGTGGTTCCAGAACCCCCAACAGAACACATTATATACTGGGTCTCTAATGTCAGTGGTTCCAGAACCCCCAACAGAACACATTATATACTGGGTCTCTAATGTCAGTGGTTCCAGAACCCCCAACAGAACACATTATATACTGGGTCTCTAATGTCAGTGGTTCCAGAACCTCTAACAGAACACATTATATACTGGGTCTCTAATGCCAGTGGTTCCAGTCCTCCAGAACCCCCAACAGAACACATTATATACTGGGTCTCTAATGTCAGTGGTTCCAGAACCCCCAACAGAACACATTATATACTGGGTCTCTAATGCCAGTGGTTCCAGAACCCCCAACAGAACACATTATATACTGGGTCTCTAATGCCAGTGGTTCCAGTCCTCCAGAACCCCCAACAGAACACATTATATACTGGGTCTCTAATGTCAGTGGTTCCAGAACCCCAACAGAACACATTATATACTGGGTCTCTAATGCCAGTGGTTCCAGAACCCCCAACAGAACACATTATATACTGGGTCTCTAATGCCAGTGGTTCCAGTCCTCCAGAACCCCCAACAGAACACATTATATACTGGGTCTCTAATGTCGGTGGTTCCAGAACCCCCAACAGAACACATTATATACTGGGTCTCTAATGTCAGTGGTTCCAGAACCCCCAACAGAACACATTATATACTGGGTCTCTAATGTCAGTGGTTCCAGAACCCCCAACAGAACACATTATATACTGGGTCTCTAATGTCAGTGGTTCCAGTCCTCCAGAACCCCCAACAGAACACATTATATACTGGGTCTCTAATGTCAGTGGTTCCAGAACCCCCAACAGAACACATTATATACTGGGTCTCTAATGTCAGTGGTTCCAGAACCCCCAACAGAACACATTATATACTGGGTCTCTAATGTCAGTGGTTCCAGAACCCCTAACAGAACACATTATATACTGGGTCTCTAATGCCAGTGGTTCCAGAACCCCCAACAGAACACATTATATACTGGGTCTCTAATGTCAGTGGTTCCAGAACCTCTAACAGAACACATTATATACTGGGTCTCTAATGTCAGTGGTTCCAGAACCCCTAACAGAACACATTATATACTGGGTCTCTAATGCCAGTGGTTCCAGAACCCCCAACAGAACACATTATATACTGGGTCTCTAATGTCAGTGGTTCCAGAACCCCCAACAGAACACATTATATACTGGGTCTCTAATGTCAGTGGTTCCAGAACCCCCAACAGAACACATTATATACTGGGTCTCTAATGTCAGTGGTGTCCAACTCCAAACACTGATATGATTTGGTAATAATTCCAGTGTATTTATTAATCAACAGTAATGTGGTTTTCAGTGGAGGTATTCTCCTTCCCCGCAGGCCAACACCTGTATTAATCAACAGTGATGTGGTTTTCAGTGGAGGTATTCTCCTTCCCCGCAGGCCAGCACCTGCATTTTCACCTGCCTTTTCACTATGCCACAACCAGACTTCTTCTATGGTAGTTCGACATTATGGCCCAGTATTGATACAGTAACACTAGAGAAAGGCTTGCCACTATGCCACAACCAGACTTCTTCTATGGTAGTTCGACATTATGGCCCAGTATTGATACAGTAACACTAGAGAAAGGCTTGCCACTATGCCACAGACAGACTTCTTCTATGGTAGTTCGACATTATGGCCCAGTATTGATACAGTAACACTAGAGAAAGGCTTGCCACTATGCCACAGACAGACTTCTTTTATGGTAGTTCGACATTATGGCCCAGTATTGATACAGTAACACTAGAGAAATGCCACTGGTTCAAATCCCTGACCACGTGGAACATCTACCACTGTGCCCTTGAGCAAGGCACTTCACCTTAATAGCTCCCGTAAGTCTTCTACACCTCCGTTTTCAGACCCTTGATTTATTTTTGCACCTTTTGTTTTACTGTTCAGTCTAATTCTAAAATTGATTAAATATTTTTTTTTTACCTCGTAAATCTTATTTTTTTTTAACCTTAATTTAATTAGGCAAGTCAGTTTAAGAACAAATTCTAATTTACAATGGTGGCCCTAGGAACAGGGGCAGAACGACAGATGTGTGCCTTGTCAGCTCGGGGATTCGACCTTGCAACCTTTCGGTTACTTGTCCAACGCTCCAACCACTAGGATACCGCGCCGCCTATCTACACACAATACCCCATATTGACGAAGTGGGAACAGGTTTTTAAGACATTTTTGCAAATGTATTAAAAATAACTAAAAACAGAAACCTTATTTTCATAAGTATTCAGACCCTTTGCTATGAGACTCTAAATTGAGCTCAGGTGCATCCTGTTTCCATTGATCATCCTTGCGATGTTTCTACAACTTTATTGGAGTCCACCTGTGGTAAATTCAATAGGATTGGATGTGATTTGGAAAGGCAACACACCTGTCTATATAAGGTCCCACAGTTGACAGTTCATGTCAGAGCAAAAACCAAGCCATGAGGTCGAAGGAATTGTCTGTAGAACTCCGAGACAGGATTGTGTCGAGGCACAGATCTGGGGAAGGGTAACAAAAAATGTCTGCAGCATTAAAGGTCCCGAAGAACGCCGTGGCCTCCATCATTTTTAATGTTTGGATCCACCAAGACTATCTCTGCAGCCCTCCGCCAATTAGGCTTCATGGTAGAGTGGCCAGACGGAAGCCACTCCTCAGTAAAAGGCACATGACAGCCCGCTTGGAGTTTTCTAAAAGGCATCTAAAGGACTCTCAGTTCATGAGAAACAAGATTCTCTGGTCTTATGAAACCAAGATTAAACTCTTTGGCCTGAATGCCAAGCGTCAAGGCCTGGAGGAAACTTGGCACCATCCCTACGGTGAATCATGGTGGTTGTGGCAGCATCAGGTTGAGGGGGATGTTTTTCATTGGCAGGGACCGGGAGACTAGTCAGGATTGAGGGAAAGATAAACAGAGAGATCCTTGATGAGAACCGTCTCCAGAGCACTCAGGACCTCAGACTGGGGTGAAGGTTCACCTTCCAACAGGACAACGACCCTAAGCACACAGCCAAAACAACGCAGGAGTGGCTTCAGGACAAGTCTCTGAATGTCGTTCAGTGGCCAGGCCAGAGCCCGGACTTGAACCTGATAGAACATCTCTGGAGAGGCCTGAAAATAGCTGTGCAGCGACACTCCCCATCCATCCTGACAGAGCTTGAGAGGATCTGCAGAGAAAAATGGGAGAGACTCCCCAAATACAGCTGTGCCAAATCAAATCAAATCAAATGTTATTTGTCACATACACATGGTTAGCAGATGTTAGTGCGAGTGTAGCGAAATGCTTGTGCTTCTAGTTCCGACAATGCAGTGATAACCAACAAGTAATCTAACTAACAATTCCAAAACTACTGTCTTATACACAGTGTAAGGCACATATGTCAGAGTCAAGGCCCGCGGGCCACATCCGGCCCGCGAGAAGGTTTTTTACGGCCCCTGGGATGATCTTGATTTGTTATTAGAACCGGCCCGCAGACCGCAGCAAGCCGGCAGCCCGCAGATCTTTTACACGCACCAATACTACATTTCCCACAATGCAACGGTGACGCACCGAGCAGTAGGCTGCTTCATTTCAATATTTATTGGCACAGCAGTTGTCAGCATCACAGTAAAATTAACTTTCAGATACCCATCAAAAATGGCAAAACGGAAGGTGGACACTGAGAACCGGGGGTTTCAAACAAGGTGGGAGTCGGAGTATTTGTTCACGGAGGTAGCTGGAAAACCTGTGTGTCTTCTGTGTGGAGAAAGTGTGGCGGTACTGAAAGAGTATAATCTGAGACAACATTATGAAACGAAACACGCGGACAAAAACAAGAATATGGACATGGAACAAAGGCTACAAAAGGCAGAGGAATTAAAACGAGGCCTCAAATCTCGACAGGCTCTGTTCAAAAAAGCCAAATCACAAGGCCAGGCTGCTGTCAAGGCCAGTTTTATTTTGGCAGAAGAGATCGCTAAATCAGCCCGGCCATTTACGGAGGGGGATTTCATCAAAAACTGCATGATTAAAGTTTGTGACGAAGTTTGCCCAGAAAAAGGCAACTCTTTTTAAATGTGAGTCTGAGCAGAAACACCATTGCCGAGAGAGTAGACCAGTTGTCCATCAATCTAAAAGAGCAGCTTGTGAAAAAGGGAAAAGATTTCATTGCATATTCCTTGGCTGTGGATGAGAGCACCGACATTTCTGACATTGCCCAGTTGTCAATTTTCATCCGCGGAGTGGACTCCAGCCTAAGCGTGACAGAGGAGTTTTTGGCTTTACGTCCTATGCATGGCACAACTACGGGGCATGATTTGTATGAAGAGGTGTCAAGATGTGTAAATGAGATGGAGCTGCCTTGGGAAAAACTTGTGGGTTTGACAACCGACGGAGCACCTGCGATGTGTGGACACAGGAGCGGACTGGTGGCGAAGATACGGGAAAAGATGCAAGAGGAAAATGCGACAGGTGAGCTGACAGCTTATCATTGTATCATACACCAGGAAGCGTTGTGCGGTAAAGCCTTGAAAATGGAGCATGTAATGAGCATCATCACGCGCACAGTTAACTTTATCAGAGCCAAAGGTTTGAATCACCGCCAGTTCAAGGCATTTCTGACGGAGTTAGAAACGGAGCATGGTGATTTGCCTTATCACACAGAGGTGCGATGGCTAAGCCAGGGAAAGGTGCTTCAAAGATGTTTCGAGCTTCGTGAGGAGATTTGTCTGTTCTTGGACAGCAAAGGGAAAGACACAACACAACTCCGAGACGAAATGTTTCTGTGTGAAATGGCTTTTCTGTGTGACATTACGAGTCATCTGAATGCAATGAACTTGCAGCTGCAGGGTCGGGATCGTGTCATCTCTGATATGTACAGTACAGTGAAGGCATTTAAAACCAAACTGACTCTGTGGGAGACGCAGATGCGGAAAGAAAATTTGAGCCACTTTCCCAGCTGCCAGACCATGAAAGAGAAGCTCTCTACCAGTGCGTTCCCGAGCGCACAGTTGGCTGATAAAATAGGTATGCTTGCCGCTGACTTTCGACGCCGATTTGCTGACTTTGAAGCACAAAAAAGCAGGTTGGAACTGCTCGGTAACCCATTTGCTGTTGACGTGGAAAGCTCACCACCAAACCTCCAAATGGAGTTGATTGACCTCCAATGCAATGATGCACTGAGGGCAAAATATGCGGCAGTGGGTGCTGCGGAGTTCGCCCGTTTCCTCCCGACACAATGCCCCAGCTGCGCATCCAGGCTGCTCAAACGTTGTCTATGTTTGGCAGCACATACCTGTGTGAACAACTGTTTTCTTTGATGAACTTGAACAAAACATCACACAGAAGTCGACTTACTGCTGAACACCTCCACTCAATTCTGAGGATTTCCTCAGCTCAGAGCCTTACCCCGAACATTGATGAACTTGTGGAAAAGATGGGACACCACCAAGTATCACCCTCAACCTCAAACAAGTGAACATTACTGTGCAATCACATATTTAGAGTTTTTACTCAGTTCAAGTTTAAAAGTTAAAGTTTAATATTTGTTTTCACTGCATGTTACTTCTCCTTAAACAAAGTGTTGTTTTTGATTAATAGATTTTTGCACTTTATTTTATTGTATTTCAATCCAATTATATTTTAAAAATATTTCAGTTGAGTGGATGATAGAAAATTGCTATTATTGTTTTTTTCTTTGAAGTAAATTTAGCCCACTTTTGCTAAAATAGAAAATATAGGCTACTGATGGTGCCTTGAATACCGGTTTCTTTCATTTAATGTTCATGTTATGGGGATTTTTATATAAAGGAAATTTGTCTTTTGTGTCTGTTGAAAATTAAAGATTACTGACAGAGCCATAAGAAAATATTGCTTTATTTATCTGATCATATTGGAATATATTTGTTAGGTTTTCAGTAGGTTCAATTAGGTTCACTAGACTATATGCGTCATTTAAAATTTTTCAATGAACATTCGAACAGTCCGGCCCTCGGCTTGTAGCTAAATTTTTTATTTGGCCCTCCGTCCATTTGACTTTGACACCCCTGGTGTAAGGGGATAAGGAACATGTACATAAGGATATATGAATGAGTGATGGTACAGAGCAGCATACAGTAGATGGTATCGAGTACAGTATATACATATGAGATGAGTGTGTAGACAAAGTAAACAAAGTGGCATAGTTAAAGTGGCTAGTGATACATGTATTACATAAGGATGCAGTCGATGATGTAGAGTACAATATATACATATGCATATGAGAAAATAGTATATGTCATGCAGGTGAAAGAGGACCCAAAAGCGACTTAACAGAAACAGAGTTTATTCAAGTCCAAACAGGGAATAACAGAAATCCTCTAGTCTGTAGAGGGGAATAACAGGAGAAGCGGCCACAGACTGCAGGTCGCTTCGGGTAGGCGCAGGCCGTAGTTGACAGAGACACCTGCTCACACGCAGCATCTGATGAAGGCAAAAACACGACAGGACAGGGCGATACACAATCACAGCAAAAACACGACAGGACAGGGCGATACACAATCACAGCACGGTGAATTCTAAACAAGGAACCGACAGGACAGGAACGGAACACAAAGGAATAAATAGGGACTCCAATCAGGGGAAAGGATCGGGAACAGGTGTGGGAAGACTAAATGATGATTAGGGGAATAGGAACAGCTGGGAGCAGGAACGAAACGATAGAGAGAAGAGAGAGCGAGAGAGTGAGAGAGGGAGGGAGAGAGAGAGGATAGAAAGAGGGAAAGAACCTAATAAGACCAGCAGAGGGAAACGAATAGAATGGGGAGCACAGGGACAAGACATGATAATAAATGACAAACATGACAGTATATACATATGCATATGAGATGAATAATGTAGGGTAAGTAACATTATATAAGGTAGCATTGTTTAAAGTGGCTAGTGATATATTTACATAATTTCCCATCAATTCCCATTATTAAAGTGGCTGGAGTTGGGTCAGTGTCAATGACAGTGTGTTGGCAGCAGCCACTCAAGCTTGTAGCATCAGACCCAAGAAGACTCGAGGCTGTAATCGCTGGCAGAGGTGCTTCAACAAAGAACTGAGTAAAGGGTCTGAATACTTATGTAAATGTCATATTTCTTGAACCTGTTTTTGTTTTTTTCATTATAAGGTATTGTGATGTCATTATGGGGTATTGTGATGTCATTATGGGGTATTGTGATGTCATTATGGGGTATTGTGATGTCATTATGGGGTATTGTGTGTAAAATGATGAATGTTATAACATGGTTACCAATGTTATAACATGGTTTTTTTTTTAAAGAAATTTGCCAAACTGTCAACACAAGTTCTTGCTTAATCATTAAATGTTAGAATTTTTCTTTCTTCTACCAGGCAATTTGCCAGCGCTAATTAGATGTGGGCTAACGGAAACCCTGGAGCGTGTGGTGGTGAGCCCGTGTGAGAGGTGCCATATGCCCTGTCCGGACTTGCCTATGCGGCCAACAGAAACTCAGGAGTAAAACAGTAAACTGGTGACTCCCCTCCACAGCTAGTCTCTCTGCGTCAGCCTCAAACAGAATACAATACAAACTGACGCTCTGATTGAGAAACAACAGTTTATACAGTTGACGTCAGAAGTTCATACATACACCTTAGCCAAATACGTTTTAACTCAGTTTTTCCACAATTCCTGACATTTTAATCCTAGTTTTTTTACATCCCTGTTTTAGTTCAGTTAGGATCACCACTTTATTTTAAGAATGTGAAATGTCAGAATAATAGTAGAGATAATTATTTATTTCAGCATTTATTTCTTTCATCACATTCCCAGTGGGTCAGAAGTTTACATACACTCAATTAGTATTTGGTAGCAATTGCCTTTAAATTGTTTAACTTGGGTCAAATGTTTCGGGTATCCTTCCACAA